>NC_092635.1:46471279-46771279 GCF_039555335.1 Amphiura filiformis | reverse complement strand
GCAAAATTATTAAAAAATCTTTTTCAACTTCAAGGTGTAGAAGGGACCCCTAATGTCACAAAAAAGAGTTAATTAGAAATATAATTGGTTTTGTTTGGAAGCAGTGGTTTAAAAACTCTGAAAAGTGCCCAAAGTTACCCCATTTTACGGTACGTAGGCTTATATTATTGAATGCAACATATCATAATGTCATAATTATATTGGCACTTCAATTCGGAACAATTCTGATTTTAGAATCTACCAGTTTATAAATCGCGAAAGTCCGAGTTAAAAATCGACTATGTAGCCTACATTGCATTTTAAACGGGACTTTGAACGGGCAAAGTCCCTAACACACACACTGTCAATCATACTTGTTTATCAGTCCAATTTAACCGCAAGCAAGTACAAGACGCGCTCATGCACTTACTGAGAGTTTAATGTTCCCGCCAACACAAAGGCCGCATAGTTGTGTACCATGTAGTTATTAAAGGTCCAAAAGCGTTGGCCTGGTCAACTGGCAGGTTTGTGCAGGAACTAAATACCAACAATTACTAAATGTTTATACTAGGATTTGGGCAGGTAACCTTGTCCTTACATATATCACAATGTAATTTTAAATGGTCAGGACCTTGGCGAGTTGGACACTTTTATTATGAAATTTGTAATGACAGGTAAACCATAACGAGATCTGGGCGACCAATCACAAGCCAGATCCATTTAAAGTTGCATTACATCATGGCCAATTTTAGTAGGCCAGAAATCCAACAATCTCATCCATTGACAACCGTGTTAAGCATGTAAACCGCAATCCAAAGTAAGTAGGACCTAGTCCACTTGGGAAGCTAACAAACAGAGGGAGTACGGTGACTGAAAAGATCAGTTGTGAAAGTTTTAAGCTTAAATACAATATCCAGAGTATGCACAATGGGCAAGTGGACTACGGAGTAGTCTAAACAGCAACGAGCCTCATATAATTATATCCCGGGAATTATATCACTGACACTGATTGTGTTAATTCTTTTGAAATAACCATTTGAAGCCATTCTTAAAAGAACTATAGGAATTCAATTTTTGAGGCTTCTTTAGGCTCTCACACAAAGGCCCCAGCCTAAAAAAAAAGTCATATTCTCACCCAAATGCCCCTCCCCCCCCCCCTAATTTAGATCCAAACGGTCCCTCTCTCACCCAATGACCGCATATTTTGTACATTTTGCTCTCATTAGCTCACCGAATGCCAAAAATCATGCTCTCACCTTTCAGCCCCCGGTTGTAATTTCTTTCTGGTAGGCCTATACCAGAACGAAATTCAAATTTGACGATATTTTTGCTAAACGAATTAATCTGCAAGACATTTTTGGTTATACATAAACATTATGTAACCAGAGGTTTCAAGTGGTATAAAAACTTTTTTTGAGGAAAGTGGGGGGGGGGGGAAATGCCCGGATGAGGATGTGGATCACGAAATTCCCTTTTAAAGAGGAAGTCCCGCCAAAGCTGTTCTTTTGTCTTATATGTTAAAAAAAATAATAATTATCAAGCATGAATCACATGGTTTTATTTAAAACAAACTCATATTAACCATAAAAACGAATAAAAACAGCAATCTCTCAACACGCGATATTCAAAATTCCCGCGCCGAAATATTCTAGAGCAATGACGTCATGGTTATTTGTGTTCATTTGTCGTCAGGCCTCATTGAATTATTGGGATGTCATTGCCCTAGACAATTTTGGCGTGGGAATTTTGAATATCGCGTGTCACAGTGAGAGATGACTGTTTTTATGGTAAATATGAGTTTGTTTTAAATAAAACCATGTGATTCGTGATTGATAATTATTTTTCTATCATATAAGACATAATGTTGAGAAACTTTATTGATGGCACTATGTTAAACTGCTGATGACGAGAAGCGTTTATGATGATGATGATGATAGGCTAACAATATCGGGAACAATATGCCCAGAGCATAAGGTTTAAAGAGTAAATGCACCATATAGATTCAATGTGACAAAATGAAGAAAAAAAACCAGCAAAGGTCAAGGCACCATTTTTAAATGATTATTTAATTTACCCTTTTTAAAATCAAATAATCATATTCCATTCTTTGTTTCATCAAAATAAAGTTTTTCAAAACAGCGAAATTTGGGTTCACTTTCTGAAATCTACATCTGTATTACTGAATAATATTAAAAAGGAAAGTAACTTGCCATTGGCAATACCAAAACTATATCAAATTGAATATGTGACCCATCACATCGAAACACGGCAGTTGTCGTCAAAAATGAACTTGTGGGTTTCTTTACCAGACTAAAGGACCGTTTTTAAGCTTTAAAATGACACCTCTTCCATTGATGTCGTGTGTTGAATGGTGATTGTATGTGACAAATAGGATTCAAATTCCTTATTATTTTCTTTATTTTTCGGGGCACATTTTCTTTATTATCTTTAAATGTGGGTTTCCGACAACTGCCGTGTTTCGATGTGATGGGTCACATATCCGAAATGGTCGACCAAATGCCTTCAATTGGGCCATCATTGCACAAGTTTCTCACTTCTGAGCTGAGACCATTATGGTCTCAGCTAGCTTCTGAGTTACTCGTTGAACTGGCTAAAGTCGCTTACTTTATTGATCAATCAGGGAGTTGTATCACAATTTAGTATAGTGCCCTCTATTGAATGCAATTAAATGCTGTGTATTAAGGGGTGGGGTATGAACGTTTGGACAGTATTTATTGTGGGACATTAGAGCACATCAGACATATCGAATTGCATTCTGAATACGAAGAACTGATATCAAATAATTTTGATTTTTTGAAATTCGCAATGTAATACACATTTTATGGCAAATGATTAAATATTGATATTTTTGACATATAACAGTACTCGAAGTAAACTTTATAAATCCGATGATTTATACTTAAAGTGTATGTAGGTGGGATGAAAAGCCGACGATCAATTGAAAATTGTGACCTTTCGTATTGAAGGATTTTTTTTCCCAAAGCACAAAACAAATTAGGTCTGTTTGGGAAAAAAATCCTTATCTTCAATACGAAAGGTCAAAATTTTCAATTGATCGTCGGCTTTTCCTCCCAGCTACATACACTTTAAGAATATTATATATCATTAGATTTATAAAATTTACTTCGAGGACTGTTATATATCAAAATGTGAAAAATATCAAATTTTAATAATTTGTCATAAAATTTGTATTATATCGTGAATTTCAAAAATGAAAATTATTTGATATCAGAAAGACGTTCTTCGTATTCAGAATGCAATTCGATATGTCTGATGTGCTCTCATGTCCCACAAAAAATACTGTCGAAACGCTTAAAACGCTCATTCCAGCAACTATATATTTAAACTGTTGCGATTTGGTATAGTTCACAGCATCTTACGAATGCTGGTGAGGTTTGACAAAAATTGCATTGATCATTTCATAGCGAGTGTGTATAAGAATTCAAATATCACAGATAGGCCTACTGTACTTTTGTATGTCCTTTGGTTCTTGAGTTATGTTGTAAAGAGGGCTGAAACAACACTTTTGCATAACTCATTAACAACAATAAATCAAGCAAGTTTTCAAAGTATATGATTTGTAGAATGAACTTTTGTAAAACATCAAAGTGTTATTTTTTAATAATATATTGATTTAGACAATGAAAATCGATTTTTTTTTGTTGGTTGCTTCGACCAACAAAAAATCGCCGCGTCGCCGGCCGCCTGAAATCAATCATTTCAGATAAATTCAACTTTCTCACATTAACAAAAACACGAACTACTGTTTTAGCTTAGCCTTACCGTTTCACTTGAATCAAAGTTTACGTCTTGGTGATATTGATCCTCGTTACTTGGTGGAAGGCTTTTCATGCTCGATTCACCCAAGCTTTCTTCATTTTGCCAGGCCGACGCCGTTGCCATTATTTTTACAATTTCTTTTCTTCTTTTTTTTTCAATTTCAATATTGTCCCTATAAAGACTCTGCACCATCTAAAGATATACGCATATATCCTTTAAATCATCCCATTATTACACCACCCTACGCCATATATAAATTCGCCTAGCCCCATTTCCCTAAAATGAAATTTTCAAACAAGGAAATTATATTGGCAGATGGAGGGCCTCGAATCCATGCCGCACTTGCCGCTATATGCTATCGAAATCGTTAACAACCATCTTGAAATATACTGAGCTTTAACAATATTATGACAAGCAAAGACAGAAAAAGTACCATATTTTGAGATTTTACCTGCTTTAAAATATTGCTGTCTATCAAGTATATTGTTGATAATTGTGTATTGCTGCATAGGTCTACGACAATCGTACACAATACATATTGCAAGGTACCATAATTTTTTTCGTGAAGGCGCTCTGGATTTTTACAATTTATACAAAAATTCCACATAGGACGCAAAGTTAATTTCAGAAAATAAAAGATACGATTACCACAAAAACGAAACAGTAATCTTTAACGGAGTTCTATGTAATTTTTACATCGATTTATCACCATCTTTTCAGTCGAGTCGTCATTTTCACTAAACTTTTTGTGCCCATAACAAATTAAAATAAAATACTCTGCCTTCAAAACCAGATCAATTGTACTATGATGTAGGCTTATAAAAGAATAGTGAAAAAATATGAAATACAGCAGCAGCAGAGCAGCACTTTTAAGCTTATTAAAATAAGCACTTCCAGAATAAGGGGAGAGAACATGGACCTCTTCGAGCATCATTATTTCTGAATTATATGTCCAAAGTATATAAAACGTCAGAAATTTTTCAAAAATCTCAAGTTTTTGAACAAATCACAAAAATTTACTTTAATTTTTTTGTCACAAGATAACTCGAAACACTTGCAAGCAAAAGGTAAACTTTTTGCACTATCGTTTAGAGCTCATCAAAGTCTAGGGAAGGTTTTTATTTTATTTTTTCAAAATATTTGTTTTAAAAATATACACAATTATGTGCAATTTTTAGCTTAATAGAGTGACAAAATTGCCTTTTTCACATGTTTTCTTCAATATTTCGAAAAAAGAGAACAAATTTAAAAATTTTAAAAAAAAACTTCCCTATAAGTTCATGTCTCTTCTTCATGAAAAGCTAATTGTTTTACTACGAATCGATTTTTTTTTTCATCCTGTCACAAAAAAATTGGGGTAAAAAAGGGAATTAAGACACTTTATAATTTTTGTACTGTGAAGGTATAGGGGTGTTAATTTGTAAACACTAAAACGTGTAAAATATGAAGATGTTTATGTTTTATAACACAAGATAGTGTTAAAAGTGTGATTTTAATACTATCTTGTGTTAATAATAACATTAACACCTTCATTTAAGCATAGACTCTGAAATTTAAGTGTTGTTTTACACACACAAATATTTCATTGAAAAACCCTCCCACTCAGCTATTTCAAAAAGGTAATCAGGTCTCCTTATCCTGTGCAATAAATTAGCATTAAATAAATTTTATTCTAAAAACACTTTTAGAAACATTTCATTATTTCGTACACTGCTGTGTCCCATTATACAAGACTCAAGATTGCATGTGGCAAAGTTCACTGTTTTGTAACAGTTCTTAAATAAATAGTATTGATAGTATGAAAAATAACTGACAAAGAGGCGTGGTCTGATTATATCAGTTATTTTTATAATATCTATAGGGCCTACTATTGTTTATTTACGAACTGTTGCCACATACAATACTGAGTCATCATAATGGGCAAGGTAAATTAGTTTTGCCAGTGGAAAATTATTTACTGAAAATTAATAGTAATGATTTGCACTATTTCTCACTTTTTGTTTGAGCCTGGTCCCACTAGGACCCAAGCGTGTCTCCATACGGAACAACTAAAAATATCCATCATGTTCAGACACAGAACAATAACCTTAAATGCAACAGCATTTATCTGCATTCAATAGAGGGCACTATACTAAATTGTGATCAATGATTTGTAGCGAGTATTAGACCAGGTTAAAACTGAGCTAAGTACCACTTGGAGAACAAGAAATTCTCATATGGTTTATCTGGACCAGTTTTGCATGGGGAACAAGAATTTCTTGGGTAAAAAGCCTGTAACCTGAGAACTTTTCCGTGAGGGCGCTTTTTTCAAAATGGCCGCCAAAATCCAATATATATGGTTAAATTAGTCACCTTAGTGTATATTTAACCAGATTTTGGATTTTTATTGATAGCAATAATGTACTACTAAGTCAGGTTATTATTATGAAGGTAACAGGAGGTCACAGCTGAGGGCGTTGTTTTCAAAATGGCCGCCAAAATCAATGAAAAACATATATATGGTTGAATTAGTCACTTTAGGGGCATATTTAACCAGATTTTGGATTTTGTTGATAGCCATAATGTACTACTAAGTCAGGTTATTAATATGAAGGTAACAGGAGGTCACAGCTGAAGGCGCTTTATTCAAAATGGCCGTCAAAATCCATGAAAACCATATATATTGTTAAATTAGTCACTTAAGTGGTATACTTCATCAGATTTTGGATGTTGTTATTGATAGCGGTAAAGCAATACTAGGTCAGATTATTAATGCAAAGGTAATAGGATGTCACAGGCGAGGGTGCTTTTTTTCAAAATGGCCGACAAAATTGAAGGAAAGTATGATATCAACGAAAAGGCGTCAGGAAATGTTACTTAAGTAGAAAAAAGTAATAGTTGTCTTTGACTTTTTGAACATATAATGAAGTACTTCAGGGTGGTAAAAGTAGATTCTGATTTAAAATGGCGGCAATGACGACTACCATAATTGCCTTTATGTATTAAAGAAGACCCCAAAAGCAACTTGTAAACTAGAATGCCGCAAAAGTCATGGAAGTGTTGCTTACAGTGTTATAAAGTGTCCGTTTGTGCATGGTTTCAATGTTGCACTTCTCTTTGTTTTAATCCTCAGGATCACTCAAATCGCTATTTTCTGAAAATTCGTCATAGTTATTCTCTACCAATAGTTCTTGGACGTCAAAGACAACTATTACTTTTTTCTACTTAAGTAACATTGCTGTCGCTTTTTTGTTGATATCATACTTTCCTTCAATTTTGTCAACCATTTTTTTTTGAAAAAAGCACCCTCGCATGTGACATCCTATTACCTTCGTATTAATAATCTGAACCTTGTAATGTCTTACCGCTATCAATAACAACATCCAAAATCTGATGAAGTATACAACTTAAGTGACTAATTTAACAATATATATGCTTTTCATTTATTTTGGCGGCCATTTTGAAAAAGCGCCCTCAGTTGGGACCTCCTGTTACATTCCAATTAATAACTTGATTTAGTAGTACATTATTGCTATCAATAAAAATCCAAAATCTGGTTAAATATGCCCATTAAGTGACTAATTTATCCATATATATGTTTTTCATTGATTTTGGCGGCCATTTTGAAACAAGCGCCCTCAGATGTGACCTCCTGTTACCTTCATATTAATAACCTGACTTAGTAGTACATTATTGCTACCAATAAAAATCCAAAATCTGGTTAAGTATGCCCTAAAGTGACTAATTTAACCATATATATTGGATTTTGGCGGCCATTTTGAAAAAAGCGCCCTCACGGAAAAGTTCTCAGGTTACAGGCTTTTTACCCAAGAAATTCTTGTTCCCCATGCAAAACTGGTCCAGATAAACCATATGAGAATTTCTTGTTCTCCAAGTGGTACTTAGCTCAGTTTTAACCTGGTCTATATAGGCGAACTTGAGGAGCGTTGCGATTTCAATGATTGTGATCATGGTGATCAATGATCGGACATCTCGGAGCTGAGGCGAAGGAGCATTGAGACTTCAATTATCATTGATCTCTGTTGATAGGGCCTGTACACAAAGCCAGAAGTAATACTGGGTTAGCGACATGTCTGGTAACTCAGAAGTGAGAAACTTTTGTAAAATGATGGCCCAATTGAAGCCATTTGGCCGACAATTTTGGCGCTATTGTTATTGTTAATCATTTAGTGTGCATGCACTGTGGCTCATACCGAAGGCTCATACACTACAAGATTCCTATTGCGGCCGCCTGCACAGGTACACCGTCGCCAAAGTACCTGACTGGTACACACAGAGTAGGCCAAGAGTAGGCCTACCCATATACATCCGATTAGTGGCGACACCAGGATTTTTTTCTGTTGGGGGCATTGGGAGGAAAAGTGAATTTCGGGGGAGGGCAAAATCAACAAATTTTGCGCAAAATTGCCGCAAAAAGCGAAAAATTAGGTAATTTAGGTAAAATATTGAGGGGGGGAAATCTCCCCTCCCCCACCCCCCACATAACGCCGCCACTGGTACCAAAGCTGCTACTGCACCAGCCAACGGTTTACATGTGCAGGTGGACCCAATAGGATTAGGAATCATTAGTGATAATCTTATCGAAATGTCTAAAGGTTGTGCACTTGCATCTTCAGATCATACTAAGGGGCAGTCACTATTTACGCCAGGGGTGGAGGATTGAAGGGGGAACACGAAAAAATTCTATTATGATTGGGGGGAACACGAATTATATTTATTCCATTTGGTTTCCATATTTGATAGTCATTTTTGTATGATGATGGTCATTTTTGTATGATGATGGTCTACAGAAAAGATGAAAATATCCTGATACTATTGATATAGATGAACTTCAGTGTCACATTCTTGCCCCAAAAGAGAAAATACAAAGCAACTTTAGAGGTAACATCGTACAAAATGTGGCCGGGGCCATGAAGGTTTATCAATAGAGTAGACTGAAAATACACAGGTCAAAATTGGCCTGCCCCTTTTTTAATTTCACCAAGTTCTTCTGTTGTAAATAATAGTATTCAGAATTTTCTCTTCTATAAACAGTGTTGGAAATAACCAGTAAAGCGTAGCAACAAGCTGCACCCTGGGTATGTATACACAGCCAGAATCTTCAAAATCAACTGGCAACACAGGTATAATGTTAATCACCTTGAGTCCTACTTGTAGCACCCTCGAGTCGCTTGGTGCACATATTAAACCTGTGTTGCCAGTCACAAGAATCTGCCTGTGAATATAGTACTGTGATATTTAATACATGTACAGGCTAGAGTTCTGTGCACCTGTACTATACTTTTACCAGTAACTTAATTTTATTTTTCTGTTTATATTCCATTTGTGATTTTAAAAAGGCCAAGAAAAAGAAAACATTTCTTGTACAAACTTATTAAAAAACAACGAGTACAGTATACAGAACTCTTTCCATGATTATGAATACTCATATATTTCATTATTTTAAAAGAGAGACAATAAAAGTACAAAGTAAAAATACATGAAGACCGTAGTATTGTTTTTGTTAGGGAGGGGGGAACCTGAATTTTTTTACCTGATCGATGGGGGGAACCTGAATTTTTTTCTGAAGCCAACAGGGGGAACATGAAAAAATTTGAGGGAAAAGTTGGAAAATCCTCCATCCCCCCTGGCGTAAATAGTGACCGCCCCCTAATATCCTATGAACTTTTATCAAGATAGCCTATTAAATCAGTATTCTATTATCTATAGCATAGAACAATACCTGGAAGCGGCACTAGAAATTAGCATGAGGCCGCATTCATATGTAAATAGCGTATTGTTATTTAAATTTGTGCCCAGACGTATTGAGGGCGACAGTCATGTTATCCAGACAGCAGGCGGCATAGGACACGCAACACGGACGTACGAGGCTGGCGAAGATACAGGGCTGACAGCCCCATTCACAATACACGGTTAGCGATTATAAATGGACAATTAACATACTTGCAGTGGGGTACTTTGCAGAACCCCAACGGTTTTAGAGTAAGATAATTTTGCTTTGACACCACATAACAAATTTAGAATTGTTTGTGAAGATTTCATGATTATGTGTTAATCCAATGGCGACGTCGAAAATAGCGATATCGCATCCACCATCATCTGCAGACAGAGAATGTCTTGATGCGCCAGGCATGTCAAATTGCTGAGTGAATGTGTATAAATCCCCTTTCTGTTTAGGTAATAAGCTAGTATATTTTGTGTTCCAGTTTGTTATAACAAAAAAATAAGCATTATATTAAATATATTAAGTGTATAAACTTTGAAATTGACGTGAATTTGAAGTGCAGAGCTCCAAAGCTAGCTAAATCGTGTAGTATGAAATTATGCTGTGACCCCCTCTGCGTGGTAGAATTATATTCATAAAACATTGAATTTAACATATAATATGGGCAGCCAACCACGATTTATTAGCATTTAAAAGATATATTAATTAACAAAGATAAATAATCAATAATACAAATGACAATTTAACTAGTAAACAAGTCTGAAATCTTAAAATGTTGCCACGTGATTTCCCGAACACATGATATGTCAACATGTGACCATTATTCAGATTTACCGTAAGTATTTGGAGTATGGTGCACGGCTTGCAGGCAACTGTGTATTTCTTTACCTCCGTATAAAATCAATAATTCATGCTAGGAGCCAAGTAACATTCTGTCTGCTTAGTGCATATTGGTATTTTATTTTACTTGAGAGCATAATAGAAATACATAAAGACGAATAAGGCGCCATGATGGAAAGCTATGGAAGGTCAGGTCGGGTATCAAAGGTTATTGACTTATTGTAACTTCAAATAGGCCTACTACTTGTGTTTCACACCTTGCCTCTGTCACATATTTCCTTCATATTATTGACCTCAAGTCCTAATTTCGGTGGTCGCCTGTATCATTAAAAAAAATAATATCAAATTAGTAGACTTTCTTTGAAAAAACATATCACTGGTGCCTGATGGGAATACCCGTCCGCCATTTCATTAAACTGGATCGTTTTCGCCTGGTTTGTGCCCAGATGTATTGGGGCGCGCTATACTCTCATTGAACAGGCAAAGTTCGCAAAACTAACAACGCTGTTATTTGCCAATATCAATTAACATGATCCAAGGGGTCGAACATGAATTATTCATAACGGATCGATAACTGGCCTCACTTTCTAAATATTTAACCACTGAGCGGAATTTTTCATAGGTTTTGCGTTGCTAATAGAACAACCGTGAATTTAGTGTCACCCCCTTGTCTATAGTCCCAAATCAGTAGTCTATCAGTGGCGGCACTAGGGGTGGCGGCACGCGTAATTTCTTTCTGCAACCATAATGGGCTGCAATGCGATAACACATAGTACATACATGTAATTCTTATTATAGGCCTATGAGGCTAGATATAAAACACGAGTTTATTACCATTATTATTTCCTCTTACTTAATAAAATAAAAAGAAATCGATAGAATTAAAATTCTACAACGGTTTACCTGGGGTTCGAACCCACATGCACAATCTATGTACCCATAGTCTAATGCCTACACGACTGTGCTATGATTCGTTGTGCCAGAAAGGTGTTTGTTTATGATACTTATTGATTACGGAATAAAGTGCATACACACAATATACTATTACTAGTATATTAGTAATAATAAATACGAATATAATCCTAACCCTAACCCTAACCCTAACCCTAACACTAACCCTAACCCTAAACCCTAACCCTAACCCTAACCCTAACCCTAACCCTAACCCTAACCCTAACCCTAACCCTAACCCCTAAGCCTAACCCCTAACCCTTACCCTAACCCTAAGACCCTAACCCTAAGACCCTAACCCTGACAATAATGAACCTTGCCTCGGACTATGCGGTTAGTGATATATTGCGGCCCATTATGGCTGCAGAAAGAAATTAAGCTGGCGGCACTAGGGGGTGGGGGCATTTTAAGATTTTAATCCGGGGGGCACTCGAATATGAAAGTGACGTACCTGTGCCGCACCAGCGTACGAAACTAGGGGTCTATCGGTGTAGAAATTTTCAGAAAAGGGGGTCATTCGGTGTTGGCAATGTCAAAAATGGAGTGATTTTGTATAAGAGCGCCCAAACTTTTTACCCAATTTTACAATACAAAATAGACAAAACTCATTTATTTCAATTTTGACGACTAGTGTAGGCTACTAAAAAAAAAAAAAAAACCGGGGTCATTGGTGTAGGATTTGCCAAAAATAAGGGGTCTTTTCATGGGCGCATGACGTATGTCAATATATGGGAGTGCCCCCCGGCATTTAGTTAGTGGGTTTTTAGCGGGTTCGCCGTCGGACAAGTTAAGAACTGTCAAACTTTCGTCAGGAGTAGCTCTGACTTCTTCAGGACAAAGTACCTAAGAATGAGACGAGTAGGCCGCCCTGAAAAGAGCCGTTCACTGAAGAGCCGTTCAATTGGGCCTTCATTTTGACACATTTTGTAACTCAGTTTTCCAACTAATAAGGGGCTGGCATTTTCTTCGGAAGGGGGGTCCCAAATATACTGGAGGTCATAAATATTTGAAAAGAAAAATAGGGGGGTCATAAATTTTTGATAACCAAAATGTAGGGAGTCACAATTGGGCCTTCATACTCTCACCATTGACGCGTGACCTCTACAAACAGTGTATGTTATAGGTATAGGGCATTGCCTAGTTAACGTCACTGTGGGAAAAATAACCGGCCAATATTTAAAGTACTCTCTGAAATTCTAGAAAATATAGTTTTGTAACAATGTCCTAAATTTTTAGCTAATTTAGGTGTTTTGAAATATTCGCACTTTGGTGTTTTAAGGGGAAGGGCACGGCACGGCCTGCAAAATTTTCTGCGTAAATCGAATGCATCTTTTACTGACTACCACTCACTTGTGTACCGCTCTCTTGCGAAGGGCATTAAAGCTAACCACTTGACGGATATTTTTTAAACTTGGATGTCAATCAAGAATAATGAATACATTACATGTAGGCTAAAAACTGAGTAGGTTGGGCATCTGCAAATGGTCGTACCTCCCTGGTATGTGAATGACAGATAACACCAAAAAAAATTTTATTTCCAAACCGTGTTACGTCTACAACCATTATGTTTCTCATTTTCAAGAATGCTGGTTAACAATATGCAGACTATTGTCTCAGTGTGGATTTAACCAGAGAAGATCTGATTTAACATAGTTGAGCTGTTTTCAATGAGTGTTATCTTGGTTTAATAGCTTTTAATGGGGTTTAAATCCTGCAAAGGTCGTGGTGAATTCTACTGTAGACATAACTGCATCATGATCCGGGGAGTCCGGGACGGTATGAGACCGTCAGCAAGGGGCATTCTCCGGGGGCATTCTGAGCAGTGGCGGCACCAGGAATTTTTTGGGGGGGCATTGGGGGGGGGGAAGTGAATTTCTGGGGGGGGCTGGGCAAAATCGACCAATTTTGCGCAAAATTGCCGCAAAAAGCGGAAATTTACGTAATTTTGGGGTTTTGCCTCAAAACTGGGGGCAAACTGGGGGGGGCAAGAAAAATAATAAATGCCCCCCTTCCCCCCCCCGTAGCGCCAAACCTGAGCGCAAACCTGTCAGTAGCGTCTCTACACTGTAAAAATGCAGGTGTCTTGGCGTGTTCTTTAAGACATGTCTTGCCAATAAGCATGTCTTAAACAATAGAAAACATCAACAAATATTTGGCTGAAGACAAAAGCTAAGACATGTGTGAAGCCAGTTTTGAGACATGTCTCCAGACACGTCTTTGTGCAAGACACGTCTCGCGCAAAGAAATGTCTTCATGCAAGACATGTCTCTCAAAAATGTCTACATGCAAGACATATCTAATGTAAGACTAGACTATGCCATAGTCGAATTTTATTAAAAATATGTTATTATTAGTCATGATGAACCCATTTCGTTGAACTCAAAATTATACTGATGTTTATTAAAATTAAAGTATTTAATAGTAAATGGTCATAAAGAGTTAAAAATATCAGACGATTAGTGACAATAAAAGTAATTGAATGCAACATTATCTTGCATAATTATAACGGCTCACTTTAATACTGAACAATTCTGATTTTGGAATCTACCAGTTTATTGATAGCGAACCCCGAAATTTCGACTATGAACTTTGAATTGTAAGCAGAACTTTATCCCCTGGACTTTGCTCTCTAAAAACACACTGTCAAGCATACTTGTTTATCAGTCCATTAACCACAAGTACGCGCTAGATGTTTGATGAGAGATTAACTTTCGCGTCAACACAAAAGCGCCGCAAATACCACAGACAGTTGTTTACGGTGTAGTTAATGGTAATGGCGCGGGCCCAGACGATTTAAACCATAGCGAGGTATGGGCGACCAATCACAAGGCAGATCCATTTAAAGATGCATTACATCATGGCCAATTTTAGTTAGGCCAGAAATTGGCCTAACTCTCTATAGAGTCCCGTGTTAAAAATCTTAACCGCAAGGCAATGTCAGTAGTCCACTTGGGAAGCTAACAAACAGAGGGAGTAGGGTGACTGATCAGATGTGAAAATTTATCAATTGTGTACACATTAATTAAATCAGAGTTTTAAGCTTAAATACAATATCCAGAGTATGCACAATGGGCAAGTGGACTACGGGGTAGTCTAATGTAAGACGTGTCTATTGAAGCCAATTTTGTGACATGTCTTGAGTTTGTGTCTTCTGCCATGACACGTCTTTGCTGAAGACGCGTCTCAGATATGTCTCAATTGGCCTATGTCTTGGCATGTGTCTTCAGCCAAATATTTGTTATGTTTTTTATTGTTTTAGACATGTTTAGTGGCAAGACACGTCTTAAAGAACTCCGGGGGGAGTCACTCACTCCATGACTTGCTACTCACCCGCGTCCAAGAAATACGTCTATAAAAAAGGGTATGGTTTTTACCACACTATAGCGTCGTCGACGTCTTTTTGAAAAAGGGGTATTATACTTTTTCAGAAGGCATCGCCATTTAGGGGTCCTTTTTCAACCAAATCCTTAGACGTTTAGGGTTAGTAATATTATTGTTTGAGTGAGTTTGCACTAATTTGATAAAAATCATCACTTTTTAATTGATTCTTGTTACTTTTGTGCATGTTTTCTTTAGTTCTGCAACATCAAAAAGACACAGAGGGTATCAGATTAGCTCATTTTCCTGTTTATGCCACTTAGGGTATAAATTAGATATTTCTCAGTTGACGATATTTTATAGGGTATGGTTTTTGCATGACGCCCGGGTAGGATTTTGCTTGTGTTTCGCCATTAAGGGGTGCAATTTGGTTATGTGAAAATTCGTCATTAAGGGTGCATTTCAGAGGTGGTCGGACGCGGGTGGGTAGCACTGCACTTTTGTGTGAGAGTGACCCCCCCCCCCCGGGTAATGAACACACCAAGACACCATGCTGTCCTATAAAATGACTTGCCATAAAAATAAATAGCCCTGCACTGTCTTATGTTATTTCCCGGGGGGGGGGGGGACTTCAATTTGAAATGGATATAGGTGTAGGGCTGGCACTTTCGCACTAAGGGGCATTCGGTGAGAGCAAAATGTAAAAAATATGGGGTCATTGGGTGAGAGCATGATTTTTGGCATTCGGTGAGAGCAAAATGTAAAAAATATGGGGTCATTGGGTGAGAACGTGACCTTTTTTTTAAATGAAATCTTTGGGTGAGAGCCGAAACAGCGTAACAGAAACCTCGAAAATTGAATTTCTAGTTCTAAATGGCTTCAAATTTCTTTGGTTTTTTTTTCAAAATAAGGGACAAAATCAATGATAAATGAAAGTTGCTGTTAAAATTGAACAAGTAAGGGTCTTTGGGTGACAGATCAAATGAAAAAATAGGGGGTCTTCTGGTGACAGAACATGTGTTCGTAAAAAAAATATGGGGTCTTTGGGTGACAGCGACGCTGAAAAGGGGGTCTTAACAGCCCTACATACACGTCACCTCCAAAGTTGGAGTGCCCCCCCCCCCCCCCGGGTGTTATTTGTTTCATGGATTGTACTCACCGCTGCAACCTCTCCCGTCTGTATCGAAAATATGTGGCCTCTACCAGAGGATTTTGAATTGATTCTGTTTCGATGTTCCTCCGATGATTCTACGAAGCTGGTATCAGTCTCCATATTATAATCCTTCCGTTGGTAGTTCACTGTAATGATATCCATAAAAACGAGATGTTAACTTAAACTCTTGATGTTTTAACCCTTAACAACATTAAAGA
The DNA here is from genome assembly GCF_039555335.1 of Amphiura filiformis. Lineage (NCBI taxonomy): Eukaryota > Metazoa > Echinodermata > Ophiuroidea > Amphilepidida > Amphiuridae > Amphiura > Amphiura filiformis. The sequence continues at coordinate 46,755,294 of NC_092635.1, read as the reverse complement.
TGGAGATAATATTATTAGATCCGTTGATATGGTTGATAGACCAAATATGTGCGCTGTTCTCAACCATTCAAGGACAATTATACATACCTTTTATTTTATCATGAAAATGAAATCACAGGGTCGTTGGTGCAAATAATAGACAGATAACAGTTTCCCGGTATCGTGAGTATTGTCCTTCCCCTCGCTAGCTGTGTTGAATATAGCTGCCTTTTAACATGTTAAAAGTCAACACAGCTCATTTTCAATTTCAGCCACATGTGCACAGCATTCTACGTTGTGCGTCCTGGGGTCCTACCCGAAAGTGTCATAATTTGGTCAGAACATTTCGCGCAACAATCATTCATAAGCTTAGGCTCACCCCCTCAATAATTTTGACCCCCCCCCCCATTATCCTGGGTGAGTTTTAAAAAATTGTGATAAAACGGGGAAAATGAGTGTTTATTATATGCAAAATTTTCTGACTCCGAGGGGAGTCACCAAAAGTTGTTCAAGTTTCAGCCTCCCCCCCCCATGTTGAAAATCTTCCTAAGCCAAATATTATGGAACATTTCGCGCAAAGAAATCCACTGACACTATGGAAGTCTCGGATAGCGACGTTTTTTGTGAGACCTGGCTCGCCTGAGAGCACAGCAGATGAATTGCATTTTGAAAACGAGGAATGTCCAACCCGAGATTCAGGCCTTCAGGCGACGCACCCCCCCCCCCCAATTTGGAAAAGTATACAAAAAGTTTTCAGAATTTCGGAAGAAAGTCCACTTCACAAAATCGCCCCCCCTTTTTTTCAAAATCAGCACCCCCCCTCCTCCAAATGAATTCCTGCGTACGGGCCTGGTCCTTCTGATTGGCGTAATGCAGACCTGACCTGGGAGGGGGGGCAGATTAAAAAAAATCCCAATTTCTGATCAAAAGTTGTAGTATTTATGTACGAGTGATACTATATACTCGACCACGAGCGGTTGTGTCCAGGGGCCCGCTTGGGGGTCCAACCGGGGGGTCCAAGGGGCGGAGTACAAACTATGAGTAGTATAATTTCTCTTCTTCCTTCTTTTCTTTGCTTTTCTATCTTTCCTTCCCTCTCATCTTCTTTCCTTTTTCCTCCTCCTTTCCCCTTTCTCTTCTTCCCTCTTTCTTTCCCTTTTGCTCTTCTCCCTTCCCCTTTTTTCTTCCCTCTTTTTCTCTCCTTCCCCCTTTCCCACTTGAATTAAAGAGTTGACAGGAGTTAACGTTTTTTGCTGTTTCGGTGTGCATGTTCTCATCATTGATGTTGATGGTTTGGTGGACTGTCGTGTAACATGGATGTAAGCGTGATCCTAAAAATGCCTTTCACTGTGACCCAAACTATAAATTACAAGACCTCTTCTGCATTGAGGCTGGCCTTCCCTTTTAAAGGGAATTTTTATTTACTCTTCTTCCCAGTTTTTTTGTGTCCGGGGGCAGCTCCCCCCACACTGGTTACAACACTGCTTCTGATATCAACTAATTTTAATATTTCGAAATTCGCGATATAGGCCTAAGGCTCATTTTTATGGCAAATGATTAAAAATTGATAGTTTGAAATGTTTAGCCCTCGAAGTAAATTGTATAAATCTGTGATCTAATGATATACTTAACAGCGGGAATGAAAAGCCGTCAGTCATATGAAAATTTTGACCTTTCGTATTGAGCTACAGATTTTTTTCACCAAAAAACACCAAAAAAAAAGGTCTGTTTTGGAAAAAATTGTAAATCTTCAAAGGTCAAAATTTTCAATTGATAGTCTTTTTATCCCAGCTACGTATACATTAAGTACATATCATTAGATATTAAAGTTTACTTCGAGGACTGATGGTTTAAAATGGCCCAGTCGTATCTGAATTCACTCAACTAGTCAACTAGTGTTGTCCAATAGAACATGATAATATGCCAAAAAAACCAGGTTTTTATCGAAAACTAACCAAATCATTTAAGATTTATCACAAACTAACCCAGCTACGACGCTTCAAGTTATGATGACCATATAATTGACGCAAGGCAGCCATTAATAGTAATTAGGTCTACATGGTCTATAAAACCAAAGATAGTCAAAAGAAATCAGATCAAGACATGGAACACCAGATCAAAGCATAATCAAATTGAATTAGTTTGTTATATTTGCACATTATGTAATTTAGCAAACATTATTGCACGTCTGCAGTCAGAACGGTGGTCACCAGTTCTTTTGTAGTCGCGCTAAAAGTCGAGGCGATACATGTATGTTAAAATCAGCACAATTCAGAGATACACCTTTTTGCTATAAAATTAATTTTCTCGGTCAAATATAAAGCAGTATTTTTTATCAATTTTTAACAGTTTTAACTAATGTTAAGTTATTTTATGTTATGTTATGTTTAACTTATGTTATGTTATGTTTAACTTATGTTATGTTTTAAAAAAAACATAGTGCTTGGATATACATTTTTTAAGCATGAAATTGTGTCTTTTAGTGTGATATTTTTGATAGGTCTTAAGTCCGCCCGAGAGCTTTTTTCGGAATTCTTTTTTTAGCGTTTCAAACTATTATAATTTGCTGAAGAAAGATATTTCCCACCGCTGTTTAAGGCACATCATGTGGGTCTATAATATTATAGTTTGGTCAGAATTTCCGTTTTGATTTCACCTTTTTTCAATTAGGGACCGTTCATTATTTCCACCGGAGGGGGGCCGGGAGAATACATGGGGGTCAGATGGTTTTGTCAGGCAAAAGGGGGTCAGATGGTTTTTAGTTATTGAAAGGGGGGGTCAGATGGTTTTGCATCTCAAAATCCTGGAGCTTCCGGGGGCTTCGCCCCCTGGACCCCCATCTGGAACATTGCCCCATGACCCCTGACCATTAGATTTGCACTTTGCATGTCGACCGACACTTTGGTCCTAGTCCGGACTTAAGTCGGGCCTCAACCTGTTTTTCACCTGACACGGTGTGAATCTGAGACAAATTCGTCTCAGGTGTGAATTGACATAAATTTGCACCAAAAGTAAGTAATTTATTATAACATTTTGAAAAAATGGGTCATTGGGTAAAATATTCCAAAAAATAGAGAACAATTCTCGATTTTTCTTATTTCCCAAATGTACAATACAAATTTGCTGAAATAAGAGAATTTTGAACCATATTTCATAAATATACATGTACACTGCCATTTTCGTAATAGAGAATTAAGAATAATCAAGCTGCTGCACAGTAATGCTGTGGTCAGACTCTTCTTTGTTCTTTTACAATGAAAAGAGAGAACTACACCACCCCAAACCACTCCCCCAATACATATCCACTATCAAACCCCACCCCACATAGAAATAGAAATTCACCCTTTCAGAAATGGTTGTGTGATGGACAAATGTTCCGGACAAATGTGTAGTGACTGTCACTGAGTAGTGAACACACACAAACCACAGCCACCCTAGCCCTATGGATGGGGGTGTACATGTCTGTGTGCATGTTTTCTCTCTTTCAAGAGTTTAATGAATTAGAAAGTTCCATGAAAGAAATTTTAGATATTTTTATATAGTCAAAATATTAATTATCAATTAAAACGATAACAGTATTGATTCTGGGAAGTGACAGATAAATCTAAATAATTTTGTGGATATGTTGGATATTATTACAACAAATTTTGAATCAAATTTGAGATCTATTTTGACATTTTTAGATAATCATTTCACATTTTACATGGATCTAATTGGACCTGTGTCCAAGTTTGAGCCGAGCCGAGTCTGTTTGTGTCCAAGTCCGGCAAAAAGTGGACTCGGGTCCGATCGATACATCACCATAGGCGAGATCCCCCCAATATTTTGCCAGGGGATGCTCCATACAATCATCCCCCCAATGTTGCTGAATATAGGTTTCTGACCACTTATTTGCCCATTTTAGCCCCAAAAGTGCAAATTTCTAGTGCGCTTCAGCCAAGCATTTATTCTACTTTTGCACCATATTTCATCAGTTTAGCTTCAAAATATCAAAAATTTTCTCGCGCTTCCCGCGCATTTGTACCATAAACTTATTTTGTCGCCAAAAAGGTGCTGGATTCACTATACTTCAAGAATTTTTTTCCAACCCCATCCCCCCATGTCAAAAAGAAATCTACGCCCCTGTACAACACTGATTTATGGTAAGATGTCACAAACTACTTTTTATTCATTTTAATATACTGATGAAGAAGATTTTGCAATTCATTAATTTTACACCAAAGGGGGCTATGTACTGCACCCAGTATCAACATGTATGAGAAGTTGATGCATACTTTTGAAAATTAATAAATCAGCTTGATAGTTTATTAAACTCATTTGATTTTTTATATTCTGTATGATTGAATTAAATTACAGCTTAAAAAATGAAACAAATTTGTTTTACAGCCATTTTACATAAAACTAATGAATTATAATAATTTTGACCCCAAGTTTCCAAACCTGCCACTTGAAAGATTGTTCTTGGTGCAAAAAAACTGTAGTCATATGGATAATATCACTGTGGCTCAGGGACCTGTGGTATGGATGCACATGTAGTAGCTGGAGCACAGGGTGGCAGTTTGAACCAAAAACTGTGTACATGCATGTGAAATAAATAATATTTTAGAAAAATAAATAAAACAAGTTAAAATACCCTGTGGGGTTCTATCTAGTTGAAGGTATATGAGGATGTGCCACGTTTTGGGGTCCTTTTCAACGATTTTGGTATATTGATGGATGGCTATTCAGTAAAGACCAATATTTGGAGAAAAGTGCCCAATTAATACTGCAACTAGGGTAAATTTAGGTGCTTTTTGTGAAAAATTGGTATATTAATAACCGGGTGGCAAAAACAGAAAAGGCATAATTTGTCAGCCTGATATGTGGCAGTGACGTGAAGTGTTGAGGCAGCTGATCCATGCTCGCATCTATTGCGCGTTATTGCGCGTGTGCATACGTCAGGTGGGGGGTCATATGATTTTCATGTAGCTCGGAGGGGGGTCATATTGTTTTTATTATCGGAGAAGGGGGGGTCATATAGTTTTCGGCAGTGACTTTCTGTCTGCTCCCGGCCCCCCCCCCTCCGGTAGAAATAATGAACGGTCCCTTACGACTGCCAAATGTTCAACCAGTGCTTCATTTCTAAAAAGTAAACATCTCAAAAAAAGTAACTAACCCTCTTAAATAATTGCCATTATTCAAAAACGGCCTACAAATCTGACAAATGCGTTGGAAGCAGAATTTATTTCTACGCATTTTGACACTTCATTCGATACGATAGCCCAGAAACACTCGGATGTCATTATTACACAGATTTCCTTCCATAATACTGAATACAAATCAATAGATTTTACTGCAACTTTCAAATCTTAGGTTACATTGATTTAAATGTACGATGTGACGTCAATATGTAGAAAATTGCTACAAATGAGGTGCCAAAATGCGCAGAAATAAATTCTGCTTCCAACGCATTTTACAGATTTGCAATACAATCACCCGTTTTTGAATAATGGCCATTATTTAAGGGGGCTAGTTACTTTTTTTATATGTTTATAACCATAACCAGCAGAAATAATCGATATTTCTACTGTGGCTTGCAAAATCATCCATCCACGGCATGGGTACATTCGCGAGTTGATTTTAACAAAATTGGTAGTCGGAATTGAAAAATGGTGCAATCAAACCCGAAATTCTGACAAAACTATGACATATAGCTTTATATGATGTGCTTTAGAAATTTGGGAAATATCTTTCGTTAGCGAATTATGTTACTTTGAAAAGCAAAACAAAAACGTTGACCCCAAAAACTAGCTCGCGGGGCAACTTGAAGCATATAAAAAAATCGAAAATCTTACACTAGAAGCCTAAAATTCACACTTAAGTTTAACACCAAGTTTGAAAAAAATACAGTACCAAGCATTATAGTTTTCTTCTGACATTTTCTGAAAAAATGAAAATTATTGCTTTTCATTTGGCCGAGAAAAGGTGTCACTTTGCTCATTTCAACACCAAATTCGATCATTGAGCCTTGCACAACAATAGATATCGGTTGACCACCGTTCTGAGTGTATTCATAAGCAAACCATGACACTTTATTGGTCAAATTCGCGCAAATGAATTGACCTATACACATAGTTTCCATTTATAACTTTTATACATGACAACCTCATCGCCATAACAGCTCATAGCCAAAGTTCGATGCAATAAAACACATGAAATATCGGAGAAATAGGTTAAATATTTTCCCGTTCTGAATCTGGTTAGAGGGTGTCACAATGCATGATCAGAATGTACCACGCGCCGCAAACCATGGGTAAAATTTCGGGCCTTGGGGACTATGGTCAGCCGTGGAATTTGAATGATAAAACATCCCACCTATCTAGATACCTTATATAGGTCCCAAAGAGCAAGAAAAGTCTTGATGGAAAAATCTAAGGTGTGGCAGAGGGCGGCCGCCGTTTTTATATTTATTTTTAATATGCGGTTCCGAATATCCTATATGAGGCTAATTTTTGTGGCAATACCCACATTTCCAATGCCAATGAGTCCAAAGGAACAATAAAGCTGTCAGCCATCTTGATTTTCAAAATGGCTGCCATTTTAACATTTTTACTATAACTTAAGTTGTGAATATCCTGTGACTCTCATTTTAGTGGTAATACCCATATATCAAACAAGTCCAAATAACATGGTGCCAGTCGGTCTTCATTCTAGGTGCATAGTAGGTGTGGACCCGATTAAGTCAATTGGCATCATTTTTTTTGCAGGAAGATTCACGGACTTCCATCTAGAAGACACTCTGGAATACCCAAATTGTAATTGATTTTATTTTAAACACTTTCATCAGAGTTGTTATACTTTGTGGCTATCTCATCTTTCTTGTTTGGTTCTTTATTTATTACCAATGTCACTGTACCAGCCCATATATCATTAATGGTGATGTCAGCAAGTCTTTTGGACCTTAGATGATCTTCAAGGACGCTCATTCCATTCTTGAACTCTAAGAACCATTTCGTTGCTGTTGAATATCAAGGACTTCATTACCATTTACAGCAACTGTACATTGTTTTAACCACCATCCGGAGGAATTTCCATGATGACCCTATATTCACTTCTGGTGGTACCTGTGAATTCACGGAGGAAGGCTTCCTCTGAAGAATGTCCTGCCCATATACAGTGATGCAAAAATCTAATATCTTTGCAGTAATGTTTTGAAGGAACAAGCTTTCAAATGAGACCAAACTCAATACCGTGCGACAAAGTAGCATACCGAGTTCTACGAACTTTTTGACCGTCCCTCGTATAAGGCGTAATACAGGTAATAATATCCAATTTGATCAAGGCGCCATACAAAATACAACAAACAATACCACATGAAATATATAATACAAAGCAAAAATACAAATTCAGTTTAAAACAAATGAGTTTTCAGAAGCTTTTTGAAAATAGCAGTTGAGCCGGCATTTCTTACATGCTGCGGAAGTGAGTTCCAAAGTGATAGTTACCCAGTGGGCACACCTGACGTTGAAATCAGATTGACATTTTGACGTCCGGACATCGAAATCAGGTTGAAATCACGTTGTATTTGCAAATGGACTTCAACCTGATTTCAACCTCCTTAATTTTTGCATTGTTGAAATTTCAACCTGATTTCAACTAACCTCTAGGTTGAAATCAGGTTAGGTTGAAACTTCGACATTGTATCAACGTTGATTCAACATGTTCAATGTCCTTTGAAATCCTAACCTGTGCCCACACTTAAACAATTCTCTAGTACTGAACTATTATGGTAACAAACCCAATTCATATAAATACACATTGTGATTTTTTCCATCACCAATCATCCTCATCATCTGATAGGAACACATATTCTGTATCTCAAATTCATCGGACTTAATTATGCAGAACAGCCATAAAATTCGATACAGACAGTTTGGATTTAGGCCGCACAGCTGACATCCAGTCACCATTCTGACCCAAGAGTGGTCGAACTCCCTCGACAGTGGCAACGAAGTGCGTCTGATTGCCCTGAACATCAAAGGAGCATTTGAAAAGGTCTGACATAATGGCCTTTGCTCAAAACTCATGGCAAAAGGAGTATCCGGCAAGCTGCTCGCCTGGATTAGGAACTACCTAACAGATCGTTCCATCAAAGTTGTCTTATCTGGCCAGTTATCAAGTACTTTCTCCATCAATACATCAGTTCCCCATTGGGCCCACTTTTGTTCTCTGTCTTCATTGATGATCTGGGTGATAAGTTTGAAAACCAACTCTACCTCTATACGCAGATGATTCCACATTGTTCTGTGAGATTACATTTAGAGACAACCCTGAAGCCGTTACTGTTGGCCTGAAGAGAGACCTGGAAAAAATGAGGATCTGGGCAGACAGAGGGAAGGTGACCTTCGAGCACTCCTCATGACATCTGCACTCCTCATGGGCTATTGTTCACTCTAGCATTTCTTTTTCCATTTCTTTTTCACCTGCAGCGATTGTTAGCTGGTACAACTACAAGTGAAGTTAAGTTGGCGGCAGACCCTCTGACATGTCTGATTGCGCCTACTTCTTCTTCAAGAGCCACCCCTAACACCTGCTACATTTGTTAAATATATAATGTGTGAGGCAAATAGCTGCAAAAACAACTTGCAACTAAATGCTTCAATGGCAGACATGATTGCTTCAGATTAGTGCATACACTATCAGTGATTATGTCTGAGTCAAGTTCTTTCAGCGCCTGCCAAAACTTCAGCTTTGCTTTGCCAGTAAATCCAGTGGCGTCTGCCGCCGATGCGATAATGCATAGAGCCGCTACTCTCCCACCACTCAAGGCATTGTAGATGGGCGCAAGCGAATTACCCTACGTTTCACTGCAACTCCTCAGTGTCACAAAAGACATATCTTTACCATGTTTACAGATGGTGTGGACGAGGATTCATGTGTATCTGGCGAATAAATCTTGACAGACATGGCACCATTTGTTGTGGCATTAACACAATGTAGAATTAGCTATGTGTCTGCTTCTTCTTAGGAGCTTGAGATACCTTCAATATGTGCCTTTGCTTGGTCTCGTCAAGCAAACAAGACACTTGCCACTTGTCTCAGCATGTTGAAGGATTTTGTCAGCTATTCTCGGGCCACGTCACATCCATTCATGCATTGGAGTGAAAATAACTTATCGCATGCTGTATTTTTATGTGCAGGGTGTGTGATAGCTTGTAATACACTCCAGAGTTCAGTGAACGCGAATGTTGTTTTTACTCCAATGCTATTGTCAGCCGGTTCATGCCCGGATGTCCGACCGACAGAATAGGTATTTCATCTTCACAGCCAAGCAGACTCTAGAAGTCTACATGCTTGTCTTGGCGAATAATGTATTGGTAAGCTTGGTATTGGTTAGATATATATCACGTGTTGTTGTCACCGATGTCATAGCGATAGAACATCAAATGCACTTCATAGTCTCCGTACTTTTGCCAGCGCCAATCTTTAAACGCCGGCCAAAACTTCAGCCATAGCGTCGATGACTGCAGAACATTTGGTAGCAGAGGTATCAGCTTATGTAGCAGTTCCACCATCCATTATTTCAGGCACTATATTGTCTCTGGATTGACAATAAGCTGCACTAGGATGTACCATGAAAGCAACTGAGGAACCGACAGCGGCAAAGGCCCGGTTACAACTGACAATTCATTGGTTTCACTAACCGCCGCCAGGTTAATATCTCGTGCTTTCGAGACAGACAATCAGCAAGCGAGCAAAGAGTCCCCTATCCTCCCCGAGTTATGCAACGTGATCACCAATCTTGACATTCAGTTTCATCCCAGATGATGACTGGTCATCATCTGGGATGCAACTGAATACGCGGATTTAGGGTTTCTCTACCGGAAGTCAATTTGTGCCGAAATTCCTTCCCACAATGCAATAACGTTTTGCATAACAATAGATACAGTTCGGAGGTTAATCAATATTTTCGGCACAAATTGACTTCCGGTAAAGAAACCCTAAATCCGCGTATTTGCGATCACATTATTGCCACATCTTAAGCTGCAGCTTAAGCTGCAGCTTATTCATTGGTGCTCACAGGTTATAATCGTGTTCATGACCAAATATCGGTGAACTACTTCCTTGTCGTCACCAATCATCGGCACTAAGTTTTAAGTTCGGCACTAAGTTTCAAGTTTTAAGTTTTAAATTTTGTTTTAATTATAGAGATATTCTGTCTTCAAGTTCAAATTGTTACTATTGTTTATCAATATATTTGTTACTATTATTTTAATATATATATATATAAAGATAGGTTACTTGCCTGTCTTGCCAGATGTCACCTTAAGATTTGACGTATTGTTTTGTAAACTGCATAAAAAGGACTGAAAAGGACTCTAACATCAATGCCAAGTTCATGCAGATCGTTACGGTTCAAGTGATCTATTTAAAGAAGTGCAAAGTAATTGGAACCGTTTGAAATGAAATCGAGTTATTACCCTTTGAGGTGACACAATATAAACCTATTTGTCTCAAATCCCTGCACTTACTAAATAGGCCTATAGCTCACACGAGTGGGCATTACGAGGTTTTGTTTGTCGATACCATCCTGTACCATGTAGTTCGATCTATAGAAAGTACAATTAAACTCAAAATAACAGTCATCTTTGGTTGTCAATGTTAGCAATACAGGTTTATTTGCGACCTGAAACTGATATTAAGAGACAAAATCTGACAAACAACGTGAAATTGTGGTAAACTAGTTCAATTTGTGCTAGAAAATAAGACGACGCGTAAATTTGAGCAACAAAAATCCTGAAATCCGCTAAAAAAACTGAAACGTCCAGATGACGTGAAAAAGGTCGTTTACAGACGCACAGTGGTCGAGAGCACGGTGGCCGAGCGGAACGGGCCCCGACTCGTGATCGGAAGGTTGCGGGTTCGAGCCCCGGCGACGCCATCGTATCGTGCCCTTGAGTAAAGCACTTTATCTCGATTACTCCTCTCCACCCAGGTGTATAAATGGGTACCGGCATTCTTAAATGCTGGGAAGGCAACAGACTTGCTGTGGAGGAGGTGTAGCGATCCCCCTATAGCAACATTACATGGAGGAGTCTGGCCCAATCCCCAATGAAAGAGAGATGGGCACTCCGATCACTGTTTATACAGGATCGTCTCCTTTACCTTTACCTTTTAGCGGTCCAGGGCAAAGGCAAAGTGTGCCAAAAGTCCAAATTGGTGAATGTGAAATTTTTAACTTGTTTCTAGAAGAAAACATCATAAAGAATATTTTTCAACCATTATGTAATTTTTTGGTGATTTCTGGTATTGTCATTTACCGCCGTGAACATGAAAAAGTATAAATTCTGCTCTTAAAGTATTCAAAGTGGCATCTTTCAAAAACGAATTGTAACTTTATCAAGAATAATGCCGCCAACTTCTTACTGCACATGATTCTTACCCAAGTAACCAAATTAGAATATAAATTTCAAATTGTGCTTTAAGTTTTAATTTAGGAGTTAGCATTTTAGTTAGGATTTCCACCGATTTCCGCCAAAATTTAATATGGACATTTTGACCAAAGTCTAACCTTTTCATTGACACTAAAGGAATTAAAATTTCGCCTTTACTTGGCGAGACCAAGATAATACATGAGCATTTAAAATTAAACCAACCAATCAAAATTCAGCAGTTTGATGACGTCATACGGTTTCAAAAATGGCTTCATTGAAATCTGCGATCCCCAAAACCAATAACACTCTTTTAATGTTTATCTGATTATGTTCCGTTCCTACTTCTAGCACACTTTGAAGCGATTCTGGACCACTGTGAGCGTTGGTAACGGAACGTGGGATGTGGGTTTAAGGTCAAGTTATATTTTCGGAACGTTGTTAAAACGTTTTACGAACGTTACATCTAACGTCCTAATAACGTGAACAAGTCTATACAGAGGTGTACAGACGTTGGTTGAACGTTGGATGTTGGTTTGAAGGTCAAGTTACGTTTTCAGAACGTTGTTAATATGTTTCAAGGACGTTATATTTAACGTCTTATGCGCTGGTAGAAAGTTGGATGTGGGTTTGAAGAAGTTACGTTTTCACAACGTTTTTAAAACGTTTCTAGAACGTTACATCTAACGGCCTTATAACGTTAAAAAGTGTCGACACTTTACGTTCGTTGGACGTAAAACAAGTACGTCCAAATGACCAAAGCCAAACTTTACTCACAACGTTGCCACAACCTCATATTGCTAGCTGGGTAGCTGCTCATAGTCTACTTTACATAGGCCTTGACAATCTCATAGTCATACTGCTTATCAATTACACTGCAAACAAGAATTGTCTTTAAAAAAGACAAAGTTCATGGATCTGGTGTATTTGTTCATAAATCCCCAATATTTTGCCGGGGGGGGTCCATACAATCCCCCCCCCCCCCCCAATGTTGACGCCTGAATATGGGTTTCTGAACAAATTAACCTCATATATTTACCCCTTTTAGCCCCATTTTAGCGCATTTATTCCACTTTTGCACCACATTTCATCAGTTTAGCTTCAAAATAGCAACACAATTTTGCGCGCTTCGTGCTGGATTCATTATACTTCAAGAATTTTTTCTCAACCCCCCCCCCCCCCATGTGAAAAAGAAATCTACGCCACAACTCAGTAGCAGTGGACTCCGATCATCGTATAAGTCCGTTTAGCTGCCAGTCTGCGAACAAGCAAATGAAAACCTTGCAAGAGACCAAAATTCAATTGGAAGAAGTTGCAATGGAGGAATTTCAGCTGGAGCTATCAAAAAGATTCCAGGTCTTGAGCATGGATGACACCACACCCATCTCTAATAGGTACGAGACCTTTGAAACAGCGGTTCGAGAAGTTGCTGAGAACGTTAGCGTTATTGGAAAGCAAGGACCATGCGGACTGCCAACTTGGGTATCAGATGCATCTGAAAGGGATGAGGCCAAAAAGCGGTACTCCATTTCAAAATCTCGTTAATCTAGAGAAAGATGGAGGAACTTGAACACCAGCCTCCTATAAACTTGCTACTTTCAATAAGCAGATGGACATGATGGAATACCTGAAGCTGGCCGGCCGACGAGATGGAGAATTACACCACCACCTGGAAAGCATACACTCGCTTTCTGGGAAGAACTCTGGGAAAGGGGTAAAAGTCAAAAAGAGAGATGGATCAGCCTCAACCAGTGACCAGGAACTGCTTGGGAATGGAAGGAATATTTTAGCTCATTCCATAACACCGACAGTGGCACAGCGTCTTCAGAACTTCCTGCACCAGCTGTTGAAGATCTTCCTATCATCACTGAGCCCCCAACTCGTGAAGAAGTAGTCGAAGCAATAGCAGCCATGAAGACCAACAAGGCAGCAGCATTGGACTGTGCTATAACTGCTGAAGTACTTCAGGGAAGAGGGGATAGCATGATTGATATGATTCTCGAATTATGTATGGACAGTGATGGAAGTATTCTCATGAGCGGACACCGCTACGTCCATAGGTCACAAATGTAATCATTCCTCTACCAAAGAAAGGCGACCTCTCTCTCATGCTGTATGACCTGGATTTTGCTGATGATATTGCCCTGTTGGAATCTTCCATAGCCCGGGCCCAGTCACAGCTTACTAGGACTGCAACTGCAGCGCAGCAGATCTAAGCTTTGTCATCAGCGTACCTAAGACAGAATATATGACTGCAAACTGTAACGCCCAGCCAGCACTTGAAGTCTATGGTAGTACGATCAACCACAGACTTGGGTTCAAAGATGGGCTCTAGTGTTGGAGACATAAAAAGAAGAAAAGCACTAGCCTGGTTAGCTTTCTGGAAACTGGAACGCCTTTGAAGAAGCCCATCCCTGCCAATCGAAACAAAAATCAAGCTGTTTGAGACAACTTGTGTTACTGTCTTTCTGTACTCGTGCGAGTCAGTTTAGCTTCAAAATAGCAACAAAATTTTGCGCGCTTCGCGCGCATTTGTCCCATAAACTTATTCTCTCGCCAAAAGGTGCTGGATTTATTATACTTCAAGATTTTTTTCCACCTCTACCCCCCATGTGAAAAAGAAATCTACGCCACTGTAAACAGCAAACGGGTAAATTCTCTCCGCAACTGTCGGGCATACAACTCAGTAGAAGTGGACTCCGATCATCGTATTGTGAGTGTCTGTTTAGCTGCCAGTCTAAGAACAAGCAAAGGAAAGCCTTGCAAGAGACTAAAATTCAACTGGAAGAAGTTGCAAAGGAGGAATTTCAGCTAGAGCTATCAAAAAGATTTCAGGTCTTGAGCATGGATGACACCACACCCATCTCTGATAGGTATGAGACCTACGTCCTTTGAAACAGTGGTTCGAGAAGTTGCTGAGAAAGTTATTGGAAAGCAAGAACCATGCGGACTGCCAATTTGGGTATCAGATGCAACCATCAGGCTTTAACCTAAAAGGGATGAGGCCATAAAGCGGTACTCCATTTCAAAGTCTCGTCAATCTAGAGAAAGATGGAGGAACTTGAACAACAGCCTTAATAACTCCTATAAACTTGCTACTTTCAATAAGTAGATGGACATGATGGAAGACCTGAAGCTGGCCGACGAGATGGGGAATTACACCACCACCTGGGAAGCATACACTCGCATTCTGGGAAGAACTCAAGGAAAGGGGTAAAAGTCAAAAAGAGGGATGGATCAGCCCCAACCAGTGACCATGAACTGCTTGGGAATGGAATGGAAGGAATATTTTAGCTCACTCCTTAACAACGACAGTGGCACAGCGTCTTCAGAACTTCCTGCACCAGCTGTTGAAGATCTTCCTATCATCACTGAGCCCCAACTCGTGAAGAATTAGTCGAAGCAATAGCAGCCATGAAGACCAACAAGGCAGCAGCATTGGACTGTGCTATAACTGCTGAAGTACTTCAGGGAAGAGGGGATAGCATGATTGATATGATTCTCGAATTCTGTATGGACAGTGATGGAAGTATTCTCATGAGGTCACAAATGTAATCATTCCTCTACCAAAGAAAGGCGACCTCTCTCTCATGCTGTATGACCTGGATTTTGCTGATGATATTGCCCTGTTGGAATCTTCCATAGCCCGGGCCCAGTCACAGCTTACTAGGACTGCAACTGCAGCGCAGCAGATCTAAGCCTTGTCATCAGCGTACCTAACACAGAATATATGACTGCAAACTGTAACGCCCAACCAGCACTTGAAGTCTATGGTAGTACCATCAACCATGTCACAGACTTCAAGTATTTGGGTTCCAAGATGGGCTCTAGTGTTGGAGACATAAAAAGCAGAAAAGCACTATAGCCTGGGTAGTTTTCTGGAAACTGGAACGCCTTTGGAGAAGCCCATCCCTGCCAATCGAAACAAAAATCAAGCTGTTTGAGACAACTTGTGTTACTGTCTTTTTGTACTCGTGCGAGTCATGGGTAATCACCAAGGACATGGAAAACAAGATCAACGCCTTTGCAACATCTTGCTACAGAGTCATGTTAAACATCAAGCGTGTGGATCGGATTCTAAATGAAACCATCTACAATCTGACCAACACCACTCCACTGGTTGCCAGAGTCAAGATTCATCAACTCAAATTTCTCGGCCATATACTGCGTCTTGAAGACGACGAGCCTGTGAAAGAGTATGCTGCACAGCAAAACAAAATTGTTTCGCTTGCCCAAGATCGCAATAGTTGGAGAAAGCTTGTAGTCGCCTCCTCCGCAGCCGACTGATGATGTTGACTATTTATTGGAGGTCTATTGGAAAATGTACCACTTTACCATGTTTACACTCAAATACTCAAAGACCAATAAACAAATACCGTACTGGCTAGCGGTACTAACATATCTATTTTCAGTGAAATAATAATTTAATTTTACGGTAAACATGGTAAATAACTGACGTAAAGTTTACGGGAAAGTGTCGTAGAATAACGGTTATATTTTAGGGTGTGGTATCAAAATATCCACCCATAACACCAAAAAACAGACTCTTTAAAGCTACAGAGCAAATTGAATACACAAACCTAGTTGACAGAGACTGTCCAAATATTTTTTCAAATGTTCTTACAAATATTAACGTTAAAACTGATTACGAACTTACAATAATATTAGATGGAAGCCTTCTCTAGTTGTCTACTTCCTTGAAGCTTCTGTGATATAGGCCTACATGAAAACTGTGTGCAACTTTTTATTAACAAGGTGATGTGTGTTGGAATAATCTGTGAATGCAATATTTGGGGTTCATCGAACACAATTTAATAGAGCGAAAAGGTTATTTTCGTTTCTCATGTTTATTAATCGTATCCAGTAAACATGTTCCTCAATTTAATATTAATTGAGTCAATCTTTTTTTGCTGCATTGTATTCCACAAATTAAAATACAAGGCAATTATATGATAATTTATCTAAAGTATAAAACTCGTAACCAATATTGTCTAAAGCAAAATCACATAAGAAGATGCCTATTACCATGATTACTAAGTTCGCGACCTAATGTAAACATGCATATAGCTTTATTATTATGCATGTGCTTTATGTATCTGGGTTATGAGGTAATGTAACAATTCTCGCATGAAAATCACATGCACTTCAATAAAGTTGTATGTGATGTGCAAAATAAACATCTCAAAAAAAGTAACTAACCCCCCTTAAACAATGGATATTTTTCAAAAACGGGCTATTGTATTACAAATCTGTGAAATGCGTTGGAAGCGGGCAGAATTTATTTCTGCGCATTTTGACACCTCATTTGATACGATAGCCCAGAAAACAATAAAACACCAGTCAATTTAATTGCACTTACCACGTTTCTTAACACTTAGATATCATTACACAGATTTCCTTCCATTATACTGAATATCAATAGAATTTACTGCAACTTTCAAATCTTGGGTTACATTGATTTAAATGTACGCTGTGACGTCAATATGTAGTCAATTGCTACAAATGAGGGGTCAAAGTGTGCAGAAATAAATTCTACTTCCAACGCATTTTACAGATTTGTAATACAATCGCCCGTTTTTGAATGGCCATTATTTAATGGGGGTTAGTTACTTTTTTTGAGATGTTTATTTATTCTGCCATAGCGGTAAAGGATAACTCCGACAATCACAACATTATGCCATATATGATTGAAAATTAATTATCATGTACGAATCACGTGGTTTTATTTGAAACAAACTCATATTGACCATAAAAACGAATTAATACAGTCGTCTCTCAACACGCGATATTCAAAATTACCGGGCGCCGAAATTGTCCAGTGCAATGACGTCCTAGTAATACAATAAAGGCTGACAACAATTGAGCACAAGTAACCATGACGTCATTTGCACGAGACAATTTCGGCGCGGGAATTTTGAATATATCGCGTGTTGAGAGCCGGCTGGTTTTTATTCGTTTTTATGGTCAATATGAGTTTGTTTCAAATAAAACCACGCGATTCGTGCTTGATAATTGTTTTTCCAACATATAACTAGCCATAATGTTGTGATTGCCGGATTCATCCAAATCCTTAAAATCATATGTGTATAGATCCGCTATCTTTCGTTTAAAATGCAAAATTAATGGACTCATAAAAACGCCACATAAACCGAGATCTTTGTATTGCCTAAACCAATTTATACCCAACACCCAACTGGGCCACAGCTAACAGTGAGCAAACATGACACCATTCACATACAACAATAAAAGCACTGTCATTCAATTTTACATTTTATGTTATCTGCATAAGGTGTGAATTATCTTTTATACACACTTCACTGATCTATAAGAGTCATATACCATCTTTAATGCTGAAGTTGAATATTTAAGTTAAGCATTTTTCCATCTGATATGGAAGACTTCAAAGTTGTTGCACATGTTGAGTGGTTTTGTCGTAGGACTATTATAGTAGGCCTACATGTATGTCTTGGACTAGTATGTCTCGTTGGTGTTAAAACTGTAACGCGAGAACTGGAATAATGTAAATATTACTCCCTATATTTCGCACTGAATTTCAGCCTTATTAAAGGAAGTGTCCGGCAATCACAACATTATGTCTTATATGTTAGAAAAATAATTATCAAGCATGAATCACATGGTTTTATTTAAAACAAACTCATATTAACCATAAAAATGAATAAAAACGGCCATCTCTCAACACGCGATATTCAAAATTCCCGCGCCGAAATTGTCTAGAGCAATAACGTCCCAATAATTCAATGAAGCCTGACGAGGCAAATGAGCACAAATAACCATGACGTCATTGCTCTAGAAATTTCGGCGTGGGAATTTTGAATATCGCGTGTTGAGAGATTGCTGTTTTTATTCGTTTTTATGGTTAATATGAGTTTGTTTTAAATAAAACCACGTGATTCGTGCTTGATAATTATTTTTCTAACATATACGACATAATGTTGTAATTGCCGGACACTTCCTTTAACACTGATTGTTTCGCCTATGATAAGACTTTACACCACCCACCACATTTCGCCATACTGCATTTTAGAAACGCTTGCTGTTAGAATAAGAAACATTTTAATTGTAA
Organism: Amphiura filiformis; assembly: GCF_039555335.1. NCBI lineage: Eukaryota > Metazoa > Echinodermata > Ophiuroidea > Amphilepidida > Amphiuridae > Amphiura > Amphiura filiformis. The sequence goes on along the minus strand of NC_092635.1, from coordinate 46,736,820 downwards.
TTATTGCACAGGTCACGGCAACCCTGTGACCTTTCCGGAAAAAGCCGAGTGGCAGGTTTTCAAATAAATATTTTCTGTGTAAAAACTGTACCATCAGATAGGTAATATTAACTGTACATCTATCATAACAATTTTTGATAACAACTTGCGTCACAATTGATCTAGTATAGAAGGCAGAGAATTTATTTCAATCTTATATACGCCTTTTTTTTTTTTTGGAATTAAGTGAAAATTAATTCTGTAAAAACTGTAATTTTTTTATGTAATTTTCACATTAAACCCAACAAAAGATTACCGTTTTGTTGTTATGATAATCTAATCTTTTGATTTCGTAAATAAAATTAGGTGTCTAATGTGGATTTGGGATGCAAAATGGAACAATCCAATGCCTTGTCACAGCACACCACTAAATCCTTCCGCATTTGGTGTAACCCTTGATAGTCCCGGTAAGCATAGGTCGGTAGTGAAAACAAGTGGGTGTCCCTTGGGAGCAAGATGAGTAGCCATGATTGTTTATTATAATTAAATTAAAAGATATGCAATTGATCAATGTTCAGAATATCACAAAATGGTGCATCTTGATCTGGTCAAAAGTTTGGCTCCTGAAACTAATCCGCGTGCGGACATGGTAAGGAGGCATTCGTGCAAGCTGAAAATAAGGGTGGCGCTGTTCAGGTCCCCGTAGCCTAAAAGTTAGTCTCAACTTGTGTCGAAAAAACCCATTTTAAATTAAATTTCAATCTTTATTTAAGACATTGGTGCTACCAAAATATGAAAAATGGTTTTACATGGGGTAGAAAAACAAACTTACTTTCATGTATATTTACACGTATTTCAATGGGAGTTTATTTAGTGGTGTGCACCCTCAAAAGCATTTGCTTCAAAATGGAGTTCGGATGCACTTCGTAATACAACTTCCGCTATTTGCGGGAAACCACATGCACAGCAGAGCACGTGGCCGCCATATCAAAATCGATTTTATGTATTGTGTATGTAGGCCTATTCATAGGACCCTCGTATTAATTTTCTCTATGCGCTTGAGAATTCAACAATATAAATAATGGTAGCTTTATAAATACACAATGGAGCTATTAAAGATGGAGAGGCAATAGATTATGTAACGCATTGTTCACTTGTGCCGATTTGAAATCTGACAAGCTATTCATCGAAAGGTACCTTTTGTTTGGGACAAAGGGCTTCCGCCATTAAATCGGTAAGCTGACCCGACAGTGTATTAACGCTTTACCTAGCAGGCTACTGTCAATAAGTGATCAAACGAAAGTCGCGTGAAAGCGCTTACTGGAACGAAAAGTACCTTTTGTTACCATAACACACAAGGGTGTGATTGAGTAGCCGTAAGCACAAAAGGCACACATTAGCCGCCGATGAACAGTTCGTTGTCACCCCACTGACTGTAGGTGCTTCATTTAAATAAATTGAATGCGCTTGCTGAATGACACATCAAGGCTGCCATGTCTGCATGTCTATAGTACTGTATGGTAATAGCTACGTATACATGTAACATATAATAAGTATACCGGTATAGGCCTATATAAAATTTGTTTCACAAATTGACATTTTATTTTAGTTTAAGAAAGAGAATGTCATAAACAATGGCGTACTGAAGAGGGGGCAGCTCTTTTGTGAGAGGTCTTGGGAGGGGATGAGGGAGGAAGAGGTGGAGGAGGGGACATGAAGAATGAGAGGGGCTGGAGGAAGAGAGAAAGAGGAAGAAATGAAGAGAAATAAATAAATAGAAGTAAATGAATAGAAAGGTAAGGAAAATGATAGGAATAAGAGGGGACAAAAAGTATGAGGGGATGGAGAAGGGAAGGGAGATAAGAAGAGGGAGTGATACTTTAGCAAGGAAAGAATAAGTACAGAGAAAGGAAAAGAAAGGAATGACAAATAAATGTAGGCCTTATAATAATTATTATAGAAACTAAACACAGCCCCCCACATAGGCCTAACACTATAACAGCACTATAGGCAGCCATTCGATGATGTCAATGCCTTTATGCGTTACGTATTTAAAACGCCCAGTCAGATGTATTTTACACCTGCCAAGCACAAGTCACCCAATTTCGAAAATTGGACGTTGAATGTACACTCTCATGAATATTGATTGGCAACATTTTCCAATATGTCAGCGCTCAAATCGGACACAATAGAACAATAGACCATTCAGTGCGCTGGTTTTAAGCAGATAAAATTCCAAAATATGATGTAGTAATGAAGTGCAGTGCAGTGCAGCGTGGGTTCGAGCCCCGCCTCTGCCGAATTAAATTTCCTTCTTTTTTTTAAATTTCATATTATGTTAGGGAAATGTGGCTGGGAGAATGTATGTATGGCGAAGAGTGGTGTGATAAGACTTCAAAGTTGTTGCACATGTTGAGCAGTTTCGTCGTCAGGACAATAGTATGTCTTGTATGGACTAGTATGGCTCGTTCGTGTTAAAACTGTTAGGCCTATGTAATCTTTGTTAGGCCTACTCCCTATTTCGCACTGACTGAATTTCCGCCTAATCAACACTGATTGTATCCCCTATGATATGTTATCAAAAGCACAATGATGGTGTTATACATCGGTGTGTAAACAATGAACCCTGGACTACACTGTTAACAAGAATTAAACAAGTTGTTTAAAATTTTAAACAACCACAAGTTAAACGGTGAATCGCTCATTTAAAAATTAAACAACTCAAATTTGTCCGCAAATAGATTCATCTGGATTGTCCATTAAAATCAAATTATATATTATATTAGGAATGGGCATAAAATGGGTCATCTCTTGTTTTGCTTATAGGGCTGAGTTTTTTGTATTCTATTTGACCTATCTCAGCATGAAATGACAACATTTTTGGTCTGGGGTCCAAGAAAAAAGTGTGCAGCACCCTCTTATGTCACTAAACCTTATATTTAAGGAAGGAGTGGATTAGAGTGCAAAATCCTTCAAATTAATCCCCTTTCAGAATTTAGTTCTGATTTTGGTGTCTAGATACATGCAAATGAGGTCATAAAGTATTCTGTTGAAAGTTGCATGAAAATTGGACATTGCGTTTTCTTTAAAATTGACATTTTAGGTCAAAATTGAGCGCGAGGGCGCTTTTCAAGATTTTGCGCAGGTTGTGTCTCATTGCGCTATTTTGAAGTTGCAGTGATGGAGGCAACCTCAAGTTTGACCTGTTCAAGAAATTTGAGAATTTCATCAGAAGCGGTTTGCCCGCAATGCTCATTAGAACGCTAAATTGGATACCACCATTGAATTGTACACAGAAAAGGTCGTTGACCCCTGTGCATTTGAATAGGAGCAAGTATGGAGCATTCAAACGAGTACTACAGCTAAATTGATTGTGATAAATTGCTCAAATTTCTTGAGCATGTCGATCTTGTGATCTTCTTTACAGCTGTATGCTTAAAAACTGAGCGGACGAAAATTTGCGGAAAATCTTGAAAAGCGCCCCCATGCTTGAACTTTACCCAAAAAGTCCATTTTTAAGCGAAGTTCAATTTTCTTGTAACTTTCAGAATTAGATACTCTTAGCTCATATACATGTTTAGACACCAAACACAAACCAACATGCATGAAAAACAGCGATTTTAAGGATTTTGTTTGTAAATCCACTCTTCACATATATAAGGATGGTAGCACAAGAGGGCGCTGCACACTTTTTTCTTGGACCGCAGGCAAAACATTTTGTCATTTCATGTTGAGATATAGGTTCAGTGGAAGGCAAAAAAACTAAGCCCTAATGAAAATTCCAAAAAAAGGTATTTTGGCTTCCGTAATGCCTACTCCTAATTATATATCCAAATAAAGGTGATGTTAACATACCTCCATGACGTTTAGTCAAAGAACTTTCTCAAATTGAATGACCAGCTTTGACATTTGACGTCGGCTGCTTCCTATTGGTAGCTGACGTAGATGGCGCTGGCAATAACTGATCATAGATACAGGCGGCATAGGATACGCGACACGTGACGTTCAAGGCTGGCGAAAATACAAGGCTAACAGCCCCATTCAAAATACACGGTTAGCAGTTATAAATTGAAAAACAACATACTTACAGTGTGGTACATTGTCGTACCCCAACGGTTTTAGAGTAAGATAATTTTGCTTTGACACCACATAACAAATTTAGAACATTTGTTTGTGAAGATTTCATGATTATGTGTTAATCCAATGGCGACGTCAAAAATGACGATATCGCATCCACCACCGCCTGCATAGATATGCGGAAGGAAGTAGTTGCCACAATCCCTGTTGAGTGTAGTCCCTCTTTGCTGGGGACAATCATGTGATAAGCATGGGACGGAGCCAAAATATAAATAAGAGACATTGAAACCAACAGAAAAAGGAGACCATAAGAAATTGTTGGATTGTCAGAATGTTCAAAGTCGTGTCAAGGTTATTTGATGTCAACTGTGCATTGATTGTTGGATTGTCACGTGGTGCATGTAATCACAATTAGGCCTAAGCTTCAAAACCATCAAGGTCATATCAAGTTTACTTACTTACTCTTACTCCGTCGACTCTTGCTGTCGGGCATCAATGATGGCTCGCCATAACCGCCTGTCCTGCATGCTGGTCTCAATTTCTGCCACTGTGTATCCTGTGTCTTGTTGAAGCAGGTCCACAAAGGTCTTCTTGGGACGTCCTTTGGTTCGTTTTCCTTGGGTAGGCTTCCATGTTACCAGATCAGATGTAATCCTCCCTTTGGCTCTCTTACAGTGTCCCGCAAACCGTAGCCGTCTTGTGCTGATTTTTGAGGTCACAGGTGGAATGTCCCCATACAGTTCCTTATTGGTCATATGCATTTTCCAGCTCACATTTAGTGCTGATCTTAACATTCTTGTATAGCAGCCATCCATTGCTTTGCCAATTTTCTTGGTAATGGTCCAGGTTTCACAACCATACAGCAGGACGCTTTCTACAGTAGCTTGGAATAGGTGTGTTTTGAGGTGTCTAGGTAGAGATGATTTCCAAATATTATTGAGCTTGTTACAAGCTTTCCATGCCATTGCCTTTCTTACTCTGATGTCTTGCTCAGTACTCCTGACCCACGACCCCAAGTACTTGAAGTCTTTTACTTCTTCCAGGAAGCTGCCATCCTCGGTTTGGATTTCAACATCTGTTGAATGGTTGTACACCATGAATTGTGTTTTCTTCGCATTCATGTGTAATCCCACACGAAGTGCAGCGTTTTCTACATTTTTGAGCAGTTCCTGTGCTTGGTTGGCAGTATCAGATAGTAGCGCAATGTCGTCTGCGAAGTCAAGATCAGTTATGTTCAGTGGACCAACTCGTCGGCTTTTTCTAGGTTTTATAGTGAAGCCTAATCTCTCCTCCCTGCCGTCTATTGCAGATCTGAGGCAATAGTCTAGGACGATGATGAACAGATATGGTGCCAGCGTATCACCTTGTAACACACCTGCTAAAATTTCAAATTCATCTGTGTCACCATCTGGGGTCGTCACTTTAGCCTCTGTACCCTGGTAGGTGTCTTCAATTGCATTCACAATGATATCTGGGATGCCATAAGCTTTCAAGATCTTGATCATTTTCCCTCTGTGGACGCTATCGAAAGCTTTTTTGAAATCAATAAATGTTACCACTGCAGAGAGGTTCTTTTCTTCAATGCCCTCAATAATCCTTCTCAAGGCAAGAATCTGCTCAGTGGTCGATCTCTTTTCTCTAAAGCCACACTGATTCTGTCTGAGCTTATCATCAAGGTGTGGTCTGATCCTGTTCAAGAGCATCCTGTTGAATGTTTTAGCAACTATTGAGCTTAGGCTGATTCCCCTGTAGTTGGCTGTTAGGCTGAGATCGCCGCTCTTAGGTACTGGGATGAGGTTCAAGATGGACCACTGGTTAGGTTTCTGTCGGTTTAGTAGTACTTGATTGCAAAAATCAAGTATGATTATGTCAATATTGCATCTCTTGATCACCTCTGGTGGAATACCATCTTCTCCATAACTCTTGCCTTCCTTAATAGCCATCTTTGCTTTCTGGTATTCCTCCATATCAAAAGCATCTGTTCTGATGGGTAGTTCATGAAATATAGTTGGTATATCCTCATTTTCCATTGTCACTTGTGGTGGATTCCCTAGTAGGTTCTTGAAATGGTCATGCCATTTCTTCATTCTTTCTTCTTTGTTGTCATCCTTTAGTCTTCCACTCCTTGCCTTTTTCCTGCCACTAACACAATTGATGATACCCCATGCTAGTTTATGTCTGTGGTTCAGATTGGCCTCTTCATATTCCTTCAACTTGTTCTCTATGAACTCCCTATTTGCTCTTTCATATGCCTGGTCTAGTTCATCCTTGCTCTGCTCAAATTCTAAATGGGTATCATTGGTATTCTCTTTGACGTGTCTCTTGTTGACTTCTGTTAGGTGTTGTCTAGCTTGTTCTACTCTTGAGTCAAAGCAAAGTGCTTTTCTTTGCTTCTTTGGTAGTTTAGGCATTACTTTTTCAGCAGCCTCCTTGTTGGCCTGAATCAGGTAATTATATTTTTGTGTTTGGTCTGCACAATTATCATCAGATAAAACAGAATATCTGTTTTTAATCTCCAGAGTATACCTGTCCTGAAGTTCAGGGTCTGTTGCTAGTTTGGCCCAATCATATTTCACTCTCTTTGAAGGTGATTTGTTGTTGGCTCTTAGACTGAGTCGGATGTTTGCAGTCACTATCCTATGATCTGAACCTGTGCTTGCGAAAGAGTTGTAGGCTTGTGTATTAATTACACAGTTTTTCCACTTCTTCCTGATTAAAACATAATCCAGTTGTGCTCTGAATCCACTCGGCAGCACACATGTCCAAAGTTTTGACTTCTTCTTCTGAAATGTGGTATTGGTGATGATAAGGTTGTTCTCCTGTGCAAACTCAAGTAGGAAGTCTCCATTTCTGTTTGTGTTTTGGTGGTATGCAAATTTTGCATCATCCAGTCCAATTCTTGCATTAAAATCTCCTGCAATTATCAATACGTTATGAGCAGGTACAGATTTTGTAGCTGCATTCAGCTGTTTGTAGTGTTCTTCAACATCTTCTTCATCCGAGACGTTCGTTGGTGAGTAGGTAGTAATTATGGTAGTCTTTGGATTTCCACCCAGTGTAACTTGTAAAATTCTTGATGTTATGAATCTGACAGATAACATTGCTCTCTTAGCAGATGAACTAAGAAGAATGCCCACTCCACCTATTGATGCTCCTATCTTGTTTCTGTAGGCAGAGGCTGTTATCAGTTGGAAACCTTCTGGGAGATCTTCAAATTGGAGTTCACTGTTGTCGCTGTGAACTATCCTGTGCTCCTGGATAGCAAGTACTTCAATTCTGTATTTCTTGGCTAATGCACATAGTTCAAGTTGTTTGTGCGGGTTTTTCAATGTCCTTGTATTCATTGTAGCAATATTAATTGGTTTCTTACATTTCAGAAATTGGGCTCCCCTGCTGATTCCGCCATCAGTTGCCACCCTTCCAATTGGATTTGAGGTACCAACGTCATGACTTCCACAATTGATGTGAAGGGCTTCACCAGCAGGAAGATTTGCAGGGCTTTAACCCTGGTGCTTTTAGTTTTCGCCATCATAATGTCTTTCATTTGCTAAATACTGTTGATGGTCGCAACTCCTATCAACAGGTGTCCAGTGGCCGTTGAGAATGAAAGAAAGATTCCTTCTTCATCCGCCCTCAGCACTTGCTGCTTCTGTCTCCAACCAAAAGCGCCAAGTTGTTGCTCAGGTCCCAGGACTCCCTGATTTTGTTCACTGGCTGTTCGATGAATTACCTTCAAAGCACCCTTTTGCCGTTGTAGAGATTTATATCTCTAATCCGCCTAAGGTAGTGGACTACCTTAACTATTTAACCCATAGCTGGGACAAGCGTTGGTGAGCACCAGAGCGTATCCACACGCCGGTGGGTCATGCATACTGCACCTCTAGGGCCGCTTGTTGCTCCGAGATCCCCTACATATCTGCCTGGGGTCGCAAGATCCCAGTTACCGGCAGTGACCGACGTGGAGGTTATGTAGAAGTCTTGAGATAGGAGAGGCTATGTACTGGCAGGAGAAGACTTACTCAATCTGCTTCTCTTTTCACCTTTCGGCTAGCCAGCGGCAAGTTGGGTTCATCCGCAGTATAGGAGTGTTTCAAGCAAGCAAGCAAGCAAGAATCAAAGCGAAGCAAGGAGAAGGTAAAGGATAGGAAGGGAAGGAATGAAGGATAGGGAAACAGCAACTACAACTACTTCTACAACTACAACTATATGCACTAGACGCATCACTAACTCCTGTGGCAATTTGCCACCCACCACCACATATCAAGTTTAACAGTTAGGCATATAGGCCTATTATACTGATAACAGATAGTTGGATTGTCATGAAACTTGGTTGATATGATCACCCTTGAGCTCATAAGGTCGTCTGAATTATAGATTGTTGGATTGTCGAGAAACTTGGTGGATGTGATTTCCATTGAGCCCTTTGTTACAAGTATGAATTATGTTATGTGCCCCAAAAATGTTCCATAATATTCATTAAAAGTTATGTATTTTGTCATCAAACATTAATTTTCACAAATTTTGATATTTATCTCCATTTGTTTGTACATGGAATATTCTGGAATGATGATTAAAGTGAACAAAAAATTCATATCTAGTAATGTGTAGAAATTTCTGGAACATAAAATTACATAATGGAATCGAATAGAAAGGTCATGATTACCACAGTGCTGTGCCAATAATCATGGTACAGTACAGTACACAATTAATCTGATTGGTTTGTGTTGAGGTATAATGTGCTATTTTTAGAAATGATGTGTACTGATTAATGATTGTGATTGGCTTGTAGTGATCTAATGTGCTATTTTTGGTAATGCTTTAATTTACCATGAATAGTTAAGATTATTATGAAATGTTAAGAAATGGTATAAAGCCTGGATTAGAAATGATTGAGACAGCAGACTTGAGTTGTAAAAGGAAACTCTGTGAAACTTATGTCAGCCAGTATTGGTACAACGTTACCATTTATATCATGATTATTGTGCTTCGTTCAAAATTCGGTTCAGGGTTCTTGTGTGTGTTGGAGAAAATACGCCAAAGGCGGTAGTGAAAGCCAATAGTGCTTCATTGTTTGGTCCGTATATGCACAAAAGAGTTAGACCGGGTCTAAAGTCAGACCTGGTCTAAGCAGAATTTAGTTCCACGAGGAATGGACCTTTACTCTTATTTCCTTCCTAATGTAGCTAGCAAATTTTAAAGATTTAAATGCAAAGTTCAAAAATAATACAAAAGAACTTAAGAAAATGTAAAGGAAAATGTCCTTTCTCCTGGTATTAAATTCCACTTAGACCAGGTCTAACTTTAGACCCAGTCTAACTTTTTTGTGCATACGGACCTTTAAAGAAGTGGCAGACAGAAATACCTCCGATAACGAACTGTGGTATTTTGCTGGACTAACATATTGTGTTATCTGTCTGTCAACCCGGGCTGTCAACATGATCAGAAAGCTTACTTACCAATAAATACCGATATTTCCAATCCGGTTTGTTGTGCCAGTAATTTACTAGCATTCCAAGTACTTGTCACTGCCAAACTATGAAACATGATCTTCATCATATCCATGTACGGCGTTGTCTTTTTTAAAGACAGTTCTTGTTTTTGATATAAATCCAGTCCCGTACCTAAACTAAAAGGATATTCTGCAAAATGGTGAAAAACACAAGACATTAACTTTACTTACCTCTATCTAGATGTCCTTTTCAGTGATAATCTCTCTTCCAGGTCTGTCTCTCTGTAACATACAGCTAACATTCAGTCGTGCACATGAGACCGGCTATTTCACCGTTCAGGTATGTTTTTAAAAAACAGCATTTTATTATAATTTCCCCACCATGCCCCAAGCAAGGTATAACCCCATTCTTTGTGATTCGACGTGAACTTGGTGATGGTTTTGTACTGTCATTATTCTACATGAATGGGTCCTTTGCAATATTCTCTAGGCATCGCAAAGGTCCCAGCTGTATCATAGGAAAGTTATGGAACCAATGTAAATTGAGAGGGAGGGAAATACATTCCCCATGTTCACGAGTGAAAGTATGCAAAGCAAGTTTTAGTATTGATTTTCATTTGATAACAAAATTTATCAATATTGCACGCTTGGCTTGATTTGAGTACCAATTTATGTCATTTTATTTTCAGCAAAACGACTAGAAATAGGCCTACATGTTTTATAACTCCGGTAAAACAAGATCATAATTTTTTAATATCATATAATTAGTTTTGTAGGCCCAATTATTTTGGAATCGGCGGAATACAAAACAAACCACCCTGGTCTATATCCCGGTCTACATGATGATGCATGTACCTTCTGCATCAGTGTTAATGTTGTCTACTGAAGATGGCAAATCTGCTGCTGTGCACTGCGCACTGTGTCATCGCCCGATATCTTCATGGCAGAAATCGCCATGGTAGGTTGAATCCACAGCCACTATCATAGGGGCCTATCCGTTGAACATAGGCCTATATATTCAATTCTATTACCCCCACGACCCATTATTCAAAATCGCGCACTGTGATTTGTTGAAACGCGTCACGTGACAGACCATTAATTAGCGAATAAGTGTCAAGGGCAACGAACTTTATGTTCTTCTATCATCACAACGCACAGCAGAGCGCACAGCACACTAGCTCGTTCACGTAGCGTTTTCGTTGTCACACTGGCCTACTACAACGTAGATTGCCTGGCGATCGGAGTGTTATCGTCAGAGCACCTTGGACTAACAGCACACCTGCTTATGTAGGGGAGAATGGAATGTCAGGGGTGTGTTATTGTATGTGGATACCTGCTTATAGGGGAGAATGGAATGTTAGGTTGTGTTATTGGAATGTGCATACGCTTTGGTTACGCGTATGTGCTCCACCTTGAGGTAAACAACTTGAAATAGGCTATTTGAGCAAAAAATTTGATATTTTCTCTTTAAATCACACTATTTTGTGGTAATAGAGTAGAAATAAAGGTGCAGCATTATCCTTTACACGCAAATAATGTGTCCTCGGCAGTAAAAACCTTTAAATAATGGGTTCGGCTGCGCCTCACCCATTATTTACGTTTTTACTGCCTCGGACACATTATTTTCGTGTAAAGGATCATGCATTACCCTTTATTTCTTAAGTGCAAGGAACCAAATCTGGATTCTTTAGACTAAATCAATTACGGGAGATCATTTTCTACCCCGGTATCCAAAGATTTATCGTCTGAATATCAAATCGTGGTTCTACCCAATAACCCCCTTTTTTGGTCGCGGCTAGAATTGCATCATCAAAATGCCACAAAATAATGCGGAAACTTTCAAATTCTCTATTTTAGAAAATTTGTAGGCCTATTTGAAATTTGGAACAAAAAATAGAATTTTGCTCCATTTTTTTCAAAATTTTCTACCCAATGACCCTTTTTTTGCCATGTTATACCCAATGACCCCTTTTTTTCAAAATGTTGACCGAATGACCACCTTTTTCATTTTGTTTGTACCCAATGACCCCCGAGTATTTCAAAACAACGTTTTGTACCCGATAGGCCCCTACTTCGCAACGCCCCCGGGCAACGCCGCGCCGGTAGGCAGCACATACCCATTGAGGGCGCCTCCCATAATTCTTGAAACAATTGCACAAATATACTACTAGCCTATAGGCCTAATGAAGTTAAATACCGATATCGGTCTTGAATTGATCTTTCAAATGACTATGGGCCTATATTGTGCGCGCGAAAATTTTGACTGTCATCGCTTTAATAGTGCGGGCGTAGAATCGATGCGGGGCCCGGCCCGTAGGCGCCTTGCCCCCCTTGTTACGCCGGCACTGACGGTGATTGTGTAATATTAGGCCTATACGGTATGGCAACTTTTTCAACTATTTACACAATTTCTGCATGAATCATCCCACCCAGGCCCGTAGCCGTGGGTAGCAGTTAAAGCTTTTTCGGTCAAAAAAGGTCCAAATTTGGGGAAGAAAGTCAACTTTTCACAAAATTGTCCCCCTTGGAAAAAAATCCACTTTTTCAAAATCAGAAAAAAAAAAAAAAATCCTGGCTACGGGCCTGATCCCACCCCTTGACTACATGGCCTGTTCATGCTGTGCTGTATGGCAACTTTTTCAACTATTTACACAATTTCTGCATGAATCATCCCACCCAGGCCCGTAGCCGTGGGGGGGGGGGTTAAAGCTTTTTCGGTCAAAAAAGGTCACAATTTGGGGAAGAAAGTCAACTTTTCACAAAATTGTCCCCTTGGAAAAAGGTCCACTTTTTAAAATCAGCACCCCCAAAAAAAAAAAAATCCTGGCTACGGGCCTGATCCTACCCCTTGACTACATGGCCTGTTCATCAGTGCTGTGCTGTTAGAAAAGTATGACCTGACCATTGGACCATTGCAGGGACCATTGTTTTAACTGGTTGAGCGCCCTCTTTATCAATTAACTAATTGCACAGTACATGAGACAGACAGACAACGGGTTTACAAGCGCGAATACAGAGCATTTTACGTGCAAGCAAAGTGTAGATAAAAAGTACTGCTAAAGAGGTTGTCTAACCTATTGTGCAGTCTGCAACATATACATGCTTGCAATGCGTGCTGGATTAAGACTGCAGAAAGACTACTCAAACCATATTGGATTTGCTAAAAATGGCCACTGCTAAAACTGCTCAATCTGAGGTAAAATTTCCGTTTTATGCTTATGTTTCTCATAAAAAACTACTTTGGTGGGCTTGAAGTAATCGTATATTAGCAATTAATCATCTTGTTTAACTTATTAATGATCTGACTAAATAGTTCGGTTGTAAAATAAGTAGTTATGTAAGGAGAAAAAGACACATGTTCAACATGTTCATGTGTTCGGAAACCGGCATGACCGATGACCGAATCATATTGCATGTTGAACGTCTGTTGTCTCAAATGTTGATTGCATGATTCATTCATATGTCATATTTGTTAATGGTGTGGTTCCTTTATTCCGAATAAAGACCATACAAAGAAGTAAACTGAAGAATTTAGGGTAAACGGGTATTCCAAATTTCCAATCGCATTCCACTCTCAGGCTAGCACTAGCAGCAGCCATGAACAGGAATCATTCAGTTTCAGGATTCCAGGAATTAGGAACACATAAATAAAATAATACTGATGTGGTGATCATGTGGATTCCTGTATATACCGGTCCAGGTCTCACTATATCAAACATGCTAGGCTATAATATTTGGCAGTAAATCTTTGACAACAGCGTATCATTGGTATGTTTAAAGCCATATTATAACATTTGCTGAGGAGAACGCCCTCAAAAAAATTTTTAATTCAGGTTTTTACACGATTGTAATGTACTTTAGTAAACAAAGATTCTCTGCAAAAATCAAGACTAAAGTTAAGGTGCTGTAGTTTGATGTGATGTCAACACTAGGGTTGGGATTTTCGGGTAATATTGTGCCGGGTACTCGTTTATTTTCGGTGGTACCGAAAAAAAAAAAAAAAAAAAAAAAAAATTTTTAAGGTTTTTGTTATTTGTATTCATGTCATAGTCTATTAATGATTTCAAAATGCATTGAATTTGAATGCATTTTGAAATCATTAATAGAGTACTGTATGACATGAATACAAAGTATCCATTTTCATATTATAAATACAAAACATCTTGAAATTTTTTTTTTTTTTTTTTTAGGTCAACCATGAATGATCCTAGCATTTAGGTCTAGGTCCAGGGACACTACAAAACCGAAAAAAAAAAACTTAAAAAAAAAAAATGTTGAATTTCGGGTATCCGGGCATGGAATTCCTGCCCGGGTACTCGGCTACCCGGGCGGGACTCGAATTCCCGGGACTCGGTCCCTACCTTAGTCAACACAGTACTACGTACACGGCGTGCGGGACACACACACGCCAGAGGGTCGTACCATATTATAACTGCCGGCGTGACATGCATTGGCGCTAGTTGTAAATTCCGATTTTCTTTGCTTTACCTCACTTGTTCGGCTCAAAATTAAAAGGGGACATATCTGACAGTAAATGCGAATATTTTATTGAAAATTAATACTAATCTATTTTTAAAGAAATGTTATAATATGGCTTTAAATGTATGCCCAGCGAGGTCACGTCACACGTGCCCTGAACTCCAAATAACTTTTGCAAGCGACAGACAAATTGCAGGAAAGCGTCCCAATTTAAGCTTCCTGTAATATCTATTGCACATAACATACGAAGTCACAAACTTACAAACTTCAATATGCACTTCAAATACAGCAGACCAGCTGTTAATTATTACCGATCCTGTAGAATAACTTACATAATCTTCAATTTCATGGAATCCCGTTGCTCAGAATTGCAAATGTCATTTTTATCTGTCAAATGCGCTGTGGATGTGCTCAGAGATTTTATGATATGCTTGGCTCCATAAATCACAGGTGTGAAACTGACTTTATACCACTCGCTCGCTTTCGCAGAAAATAATAATCATAATAATAAAACAGCATTTATATAGCGCATTGTGAATCTCAGATTCCTCAATGCGCTTTACAGATTTAAAAACTACCAAACTTAATTTACAATATATGATTTTAACTTAAAAATTATACAAACAATACTATGCATAAAAATAGCAGACCAGCTGCAAGCAAACAACTTTAGAATGGCAATAGTAACACTAACACCAGTGAGAGGCCCACCGACAAAATCCCCAAGGGGGACTGTCGGTGCACCTCACACCGGCATCATTCAATACATCAAATATACAGCAAGATAATAAAGATTACACTAATAATCTCATATAACAAAAAAGCACACTGAAACCAAATGCAAAGGTACACAACCATCTCCATCCAAAGATGGAGATGCCAGTGTAGAGTGTGTGAGAGACTCATCGATGTAAACACATCCATGAGCCTCCCACACACAAACAAAATTATACTCAACAGCAGAAATACATGGCATCACAAATCTAAACCCAAGCAAAAACAAAATCTACTCCATCCAAAGGATGGGCGGGGATGTCTCTGGCTACCTCGGCTACGATCGAGGTAAGGTTTTCGGCCTGTCCCTGCGTGAATATCGTTAGTTTTCAGCATCAAAGATACTTGCGATGACCAGTTTTTTGCGGACACTTTGATAACAGGTAACTTTTATAGGTCATAGGGTAGAAACGATAGTTGTACAATTGCACGAAAATATACATTTTGTTATAGGTCAAAAATGTTTACAAAAATATATTGGTCCACACGTTGTGCATATATTCAGTTGTTCGACGTATATGTTAAAAGTACGTCGTGTAGTACTATAATTGCGCTGAAATGCACTTTGTCAATCTGACTGGTCCAGATAATGAGATATAGATGAGCTCCTCTGATTGGCTGGTGAGTCGATCTGCACTCTGCAGTGTTGGCGAGTGGAAATTTATGAATGAACTTTGCGCCGTAAGCATTGTTAGCTCTTTGCAGCATCACGGTAGTACAAATGTACGCGCTCGTCAAAGGTGTACTGCAAGTATTTCTCACCGGCATAGTTTACTCGAGAACTCTAGCTTCGAATTTGCACACGATAGTTACGCATTCGATGCTAGTACTTTGCTATGGTTTTTCGGTCGGACAGCGGTGCAATGCTTTGCACCGGGGGTTATTTATTCTGTTAATGTTGAAATTTGGATGAAAGTTATTTCGATGAGTCAACTGTATCTTTTTAGCAAGATTTAGCAAATCTGGACAGTCTAAAATTTTGCTGAAGTGTAATTTTAGCAACATTTTTGATGCAATCACCTTTTGTGATCGGCTGTGTTTACTTCTGAACTTCCATTGCTTTACACAGTGTCATGCTTAAGCGAATCCGACTAGATTTTGAATGCAATGAATGTGAAGCTATCGGTGAGCAAATTCTTGGCTAGACTTCATTCATTCCGTACCCACAAGATGGCGGCGTTGATGTCACAATGACTACATGTACCTCTATATTACTTGGCATGAACCCCCTATCCATCCAAACATCGTAACATTCGGCCTATTATCGAGAGAGAATATCAATCATAATCATTCTTTATACATTTTAAGCTTTATTCATTAAAACATGGATTGACGGAAAATGGATTTTAGAAAACGGTAAACTTCGGACTCTACCTCCAGAGCAATTTAACACCTTCATTGCAATAACATCTGCTCTTCCTGGTTGACCCGGTGAAAGTGCTCTGGTGAGTGTACTCAATTTTGAGTAGTGTAGTGCTTTTCCTGGTTGACCTGGTGAAAGCGCTCTGGTGAGTGTACTCAATTTTGAGTAGTGTAGTGCTTTTCCTGGTTGACCCGGTGAAAGCGCTCTGGTGAGTGCACTCAATTTGAGTAGTGTAGTGCTTTTCCTGGTTGACCCGGTGAAAGCGCTCTGGTGAGTGCACTCAATTTGAGTAGTGTAGTGCTTTTCCTGGTTGACCCGGTGAAAGCGCTCTGGTGAGTGCACTCAATTTGAGTAGTGTAGTGCTTTTCCTGGTTGACCCGGTGAAAGCGCTCTGGTGAGTGCACTCAATTTGAGTAGTGTAGTGCTTTTCCTGGTTGACCCGGTGAAAGCGCTCTGGTGAGTGCACTCAATTTGAGTAGTGTAGTGCTTTTCCTGGTTGACCTGGTGAAAGCGCTCTGGTGAGTGTACTCAATTTGAGTAGTGTAGTGCTTTTCCTGGTTGACCCGGTGAAAGCGCTCTGGTGAGTGTACTCAATTTGAGTAGTGTAGTGCTTTTCCTGGTTGACCCGGTGAAAGCGCTCTGGTGAGTGCACTCAATTTGAGTTGTGTAGTGCTTTTCCTGGTTGACCCGGTGAAAGCGCTCTGGTGAGTGTACTCAATTTGAGTAGTGTAGTGCTTTTCCTGGTTGACCCGGTGAAAGCGCTCTGGTGAGTGTACTCAATTTGAGTAGTGTACAAGTTTAATTTTGCTTTCATCTACATTTTGATTTTGTGATCATTAGGATTCTACAAAAGCTAAGAAAGAAGGACAAGAGATGGAACTGACAAATGAGCCTGAAGGAGGAGATGCTCTAGCACTGGAATCAACGGACCTAGTCAAACACCCACTGCAGAACAAATGGTCTATGTGGTTCTTCAAGAATGATAAAGCCAAATCTTGGGCCGATAACCTTAGAGTTGTTTCTTCGTTTGACACAGTAGAAGATTTCTGGGCGTAAGTCAATTTATATTAAATATGATTCCTCTAATTAAAATATAACATCCAGTAAAGCAAATTAAATCTGTTATTATGCTGATAGAATTCTTACAAATAAATGAAGGAAACTGATTTCTGTGTGTCAAGCAAACAATAATGTTCCCTGGGCAATAAGACCATTTTAAATCAAGATTGGAGAAGTTTGTAAAACCATGTGCAGTTAGCTGTGTATATTCAGTAAGCTAGAGGGTCAAAATAAACCATGTGCAGTTAGCTGTATAGTGTATATATTAAGTAAGCTAGAGTGTCAAAATAAACCATGTGGAGTAAGCTGTACATATATTCAGTCAGTAAGCTAGAGGGTCAAAATAGTGGACAAGAAAATCATGAAGCATGACACTTTTTGAGCAAACATACAACTTACATGTATTTAGCCATGTCAACTGACATGGGGTCATCAGGTAAAATATTTTCGTATCATATCAAACTAAACACCTCCAGGGGTAGCGCTAGGCACTGCATTTGGGAGTCATGTCAACAAAATACAGTTGGATCCCCCTATTTTTGAATTTTCTGGTTCAGACCCCCCCGTTATTCAATCTAGTGCACATGTTCATCATTTTTTCAGTACAAATAATTTTGACACATAATGGTGTCATGGATGAATCTCTTAAGGGATCTAAAATGAGCGTTTATTGGGTTTCGACAGTATTTTTTGTGGGACATGAGAGCAACTCAGACCTATCGAATTGCATTCTGAATACGAAGCATGTCTTTCTGATATGAAATAATTTTCATTTTTTGAAAATCACAATATAATACAAATTTTATGACAAATTATAAAAATTTGATATTTTTCAAATTTTTGATATAATAACAGTCCTCGAAGTAAATTATATAAATCGAATGATATATTCTTAAAGTGTATGTAGCAGGGAGGAAAAGCCGACGGTCAATTGAAAATTTTGACCTTTCATACTGAAGATATGGATTTTTTTCCCAAAAAGACCTAATTTTTTGGGGTGTTTTGGGAAAAAAATCCATATCTTTCAATACTGAAAGGTCAAAATTTTCAATTGATCGTCGGCTTTTCATCCCACCTACATACACTTTAAGTATCAATCATCAGATTTATAAAGTTTACTTCAAGTACTGTTAAATATCAAAAATATCAATTTTTAATGATATTTTGATATCAGAATGACATTCTTCGTATTCAGAATGCAATTCGATATGTCTGATGTGCTCTAATGTCCCAAAATAAATACTGTCCAAACGTTCATACCCCAGCCCTTAATACCCCATGCTTGATAATGATAGTTGTCTTTTATGCAGATTCACCATTCATAAACATTTTTAAAATCTTTGTTGTTTCTTTCAGATTATATAATCACATAGTTGTTGCCAGTAGATTGCAATCTGGTTGTGATTATGCTCTATTTAAGGTAAGGCAAAATTAATTAAGAGATTTTATTTTATTTGTGGCATCTTTATAGATGAGTTGCCTTCTGATGTCATTGCCTGGCAGTAGTATGCGCACGCATCATCACAATTTCCATTGTTTTTTGCCTGGCAGTATGCACGCGAATCATATTTTGTTCAGGGTTCGTGTTTTTAAAACTCCCGCCACATCACATCAAGGCTATTGAAAAGTGTAGTGGTTGCATGTGGTTCACTCAAGCATATTGATGTACCAGTCCCTTGCCTTTGTTGATAAACATTGAGGTCAACTCATCTATAGGGAAGCCATTAATCAATACCAGAGCCTAGAAATCTGTGGCAGTGCGGGCAAATCCATTTGGATTCTTACAATGTGCCGCATATGTACACACAAGAAATCACCCTAAGATTCTTGGGGGCAACATGCCCCGGGCGCCACCCTTAGGGGGCCGCCAAATTGACCAATTCAGCATTGATTCTGCGCCCCTCCAAGCGATGAAAGTCAAAATTGTCAATTTTAAGA
The DNA here is from genome assembly GCF_039555335.1 of Amphiura filiformis. Lineage (NCBI taxonomy): Eukaryota > Metazoa > Echinodermata > Ophiuroidea > Amphilepidida > Amphiuridae > Amphiura > Amphiura filiformis. Next base: position 46,717,702 of record NC_092635.1, on the reverse strand, counting down.
CCGATATTCAACTACTAGTAACCCAAATTAATTAGTGGTAGGCCTTATTTGTCCAAAATTTCATGCGCTCCACGCGCAATTGTTTCAAGAATGGGGGCACAACCCCTAGCCACGCCACTGCCTGTGTGAAAGATGAGGTGGGGGGGGGGTTAGGGGTGCAAATTTTGTTTCTTGCCCTGGGCGCTACCAACCCTAGTTATGCCACTGGCTGGGTCACATACATGTATCATAAAATTAGATATTACTCAGCCCTAATTAAACATACGCTCAGCCATACCGTGGAAACTTGGCATGTTGCCAATGGGGCTCGACGCTAAGTCAGGTACCGCGTGAGCAAACTCAAAAATAGCGCAAATACCACGAGTGTACCCAAAAGAAACTTCACGCGATGTCGCCAGGTCTGAACGTTGTACCGGTACCGGTGGCAGCTGAATTTGAGTACACAGGCATGGAAAATTCCAATCTGTTTATTTATTACTCTGAGCGCTCAGCAATAAAGCATGACCCTTGACCCCAGACCTTTGTACCTAACAATTTTGTATGAAAACATGTACTTTGTTTTGATGATATACACAGGAAGGTGTGAAACCCATGTGGGAGGATGACAAGAACAAAACTGGAGGACGATGGCTGGTTAGTTTTGATAAGAAATCCAAACCAACAGAAATAGACCGATGCTGGCTAGAAACGGTGAGTTTATCTGTTAAGTTGGAAAAAATTAATTTTCATCATTTTATAACAATTTTATAAAATACCAACCAAGTAGCTGTACATGTAACCAACTGCTAGTTTAATGGATATTTAAAGACTTGACACATGTACATGTATAATATATTGACTGTGTACCCCTTTGATGCAAAGAGTAGAGTTGTTCCAATGTGTTTTTCACTCACACAATTTTCACCACACTGCTACATGTTGCGCATTGTGGATACCATTACCAGGCATTCTCAACTGGAGGTGCACGTTTTTTAAAAATTAAAAAAAATTATGACCCATAAATAATAATAAACTTCACTTTTAAAAAACTGGGGGGAAACAGCAGCAGCAGCAATAAAAGACAACTGAAACCAGAGATGTTTTCCCCAAAAGTACTGAAAATTTGGCAATCTGCTTTTTTCTTGGATATCATTCATGAGAATTTTTAGGCTTTTGTCTGAGTTCAGACTATTTTATTGTGCAAATTTACACATTTTAATTTTTTCCCCCAGCCTGTTTTGGGCCGTTTAAGGCTGAATTCATGCGCTTTTTAGGCAATTTTCAAAGGAGCCATTCTCATGCCTGTGATATCTATCAGAGATGTCACATTCTTAGTCAGTGGGAGTGGTCTAGTTCAGAGACACATTTTGATTGGACAATCGCAAGATTTGGTGCCGTTTATCAGGCCGTAGACGACCCCACGTCATCATGCGTCTTGATAATGCCTTACACGCTTGTAGAGGTGCGGCGTATGTATTGCGCTGTAATGCGTGAGACTAGTGCGGAATACGCGACGCGCTAGCAGTAGGCGCAACAGAATACGTGAAGTTGTAAACAAGTTTCGTTCATTTTATAATGAGGGGAGTTTTTATGACGGTAACTTAGTTTTTGCTTTAAAAAAATTGTTTACAGTTATTAAAATAATATTTAACTGACTAAGAATGAGAATAAGCGATAGGAATTATTATTTTGCCTATCCTCTACCTATGATAGCGACAGGCAGGTCCAATATTTTTATCGTAGTGGATACGGCTGCGCCGGCATCCACTACTCAAAATATTGGACCTGCCTGTAAATCTATCACACGGTAGAGGATAGGCAAAATAAAAATTCCTATCGTTTATTCTCTAATTTCCGGATTTATCCGGATTTCCTGATTTTGGGGATTTAAAAAAATTCTGATTTTCAAAAAAAATTTTTTTAAATTTTTTTTTTTAAATTTTTTTTAAATTTTTTTATAAATTATCAACATCAGCCATATTGTCCATGTAATAAAGCCAAAAAACTTTTATTTTTAAGAGTGTCTCTTTACATAAAAGTATAGGAAACTGAAAACTTTAAAGCATGTTTTCTGGAAGAAGGAAGCACTTTTATTAAAAGTGTAGAACAAGCCAGGAGCTTTGAACTGTTCTTTTTACCCTCTGAAATGGCCTTTACTGTGGTGCTAAATTTTGCAGAAACCATCTGGCTTCGGGGGCCTTCGCCCCTGGACCCCACCGGGGCCCTTAAGCGACCCCCGGCCGTGTTGCACGAGAGCTTCATTCGCACGCTCGCAAGTTCAGGATTTTTTGGGTCAGCCTGTGACATCTCTGATCTATTGACTCATGATCTAAATAGAGGATACTATACCATTTGTGACAGTGATGTCAATGTGTTTTTTTTTTTTTTCTGCTTCAAATCGATAGCTTAAAAGCGCTTGCAACTGCTTAAAGATGCCCCATAGATGCTAAACAGCTGCCTCAACGCTTTGACGTCACTGCCATATATGGGTGAAAAATAGTATAGAATCACAAAATGCCCTTTTAATGACCCAATTCCATCAAACCTATCCTGTAGCTACTACTGATGGTTGGGGAAGCATTCGAAGAGGAATCCGAAATAGTGAATGGTGCTGTTATAAATGTGAGAAACAAAGGAAACAAAATAGCAATATGGACTGGCGAGTCGAGAAAGGAAGAACCAGTTTGTAAAGTAGGGTAAGTACAATGCAGGGATAGAATTTGACACGCGCCTTTTGACAATTGAATTTTGTAAAGATACTGCGCAAAGTTTATCATTTTAATCTTGGTATCACAAATGTTCAGAGTTTCGGTACCCTGTGTGATCACGAATGCGTGCCCTGAGTGTGATGTACATGCACAACAGAGGGTGTACATGACTCGTAAGAAGCGTCTGTTGTACATGCAAATTGTTGTAAAGTTGCAGACGATCATGTACACACTTGTTATGCTCTACTTGTGGCAAATTACTCTGAATATTTATGAGCTGTGACTTTGTTTTGTGTTATTTATTGTTGTCAGCAAGGCAGATAAATTGGAAATATTGCTTTCCACAACAATGCCATCAAACCCAAAAGTTTGTTCGCCTTATATAAAGCGAAAAAAATCAGATTCATAACACCGTGGATTGATATAGAATGGTGTGCACGCTGTTGGGCGCAGTGCTTACGATAGTTGTGCGGTTGCGTAATGCGTGACTGACACATGCTTATGTGAAGTTTCGTGAGTTGGGACTTTATTGACGTGCGCAGTAACAAAAGCCGAATAATTTCCGCCTTATATAAGCCGAACAAACTTTAGAAGTCACTATGATAGGCCGACTATGAAAAATCATGCACTTGACACCCCTTGTACTGGCGGGATGAAGGGGAGCATGACCTTGCTGTTGCCACACCAATGCAACATATGGACCCCAAGTGTTTGCAGCAAGCCTCACCACTGCAGATGCAACGTAAACATTTTCTTGCAAGTCTCTTTGGTTATTGAAGCACGATCATATGCTAATGCCAGGCTTTTGGCACAAACTTTACTTTGTGTGTACAGTAATGGTGTTAACAATTGCCCATGTTTTCCTTGCAAGACCATTGATGAGTATTTTTAAACAGAACTTGGTATTTTACCTCAAATGGTTAAATTGTTTGTGTTATTTATTTCTATCAACAGAAAAAAATTCAAAGAGAGGTTAGGGCTCCCACCAAGATTTTCAATTCCATTTGAAGTAAGTATGATCTCTTGTTTTTCTAGAAATTCAGGGAACAAACCAAAAGATCGATGATGTCTTATAAATTTAAATTAGCATGCTGATCCCTCCCTCCACAGCGTAATTGTAATCTATGTAAACATTCATCATTTCTTTGTCAATATTTCCATCCCTTGTACCATTTGACCACACTAGGGAAACTAATTTCATTTATAGGACGTGATTTATCTTCTGATCGGTTCCCATAAAATGCTTACAAAAATAAGGCAAAATATTATGATTAAAGGTGTGTGAATGATAAAATGCAAGGATTAAAGGTGTATGACTCTGATTGATAGCCCCATCTAAGGGAAAAATAATGGGGTTTGACCTGGGCACTACGAAAATACTTAAGTGAAACAGTAGAGCTCATTTATGGTAGATTTTGTTTGAAGTGGGAGCTGCTTTTAAAACCAACCAAGAGTTACAACATAATTGATCCATGTATTCTGGTATACAAGTGTGAGATGCGTAGATGGTGTGCCAGGGGACAAGTTTCAGCTTAAAAGTACCTTCCGGTCATGTTATACAAGAGGCTAAAGGTCCATGCATACTACGCCACACCTACTTTGCGGTGCGGTGCGTTGTGTTGCCGATATATCAATTAATTTGTGCCGCAACTCGTCGCATTTCCAAGTTAAAATGTATTTAACTTCATTGCGATATCGCAATGCAGTATTCTGCAGTACGATGCAGTGCCGCAACGCAAAGCAATTGCGGTGTAGTACGAACGGACCTTAACCGAGTGTTATTTTATGGCAAGAGGTGGGCATATAGGGCCTAAAACCTGATTTATTTTTTTCCCTTTGCCTCATCTCACCACTTAACCCCATCAAATGGCAGATTTTGGTGCCGGGTGAAAGCGATTATGTTCTCACACCTTATTTGAAATCTTACATCCAAAATATGTTTCCTCTTAAACAAATTGTGTGTATAGTCTGCCCAAGTGCGAGTCAACGCCATGTTGATTTGGCAGTGGCAAATTTGAATTGGTGCGTCCACGCAGTTGCATCCCTGGCGTACAGACAAATCGCCTTTCCAAACGTGGATATACGCCGCATTAAGTAGTACGATTACAACTGGTCAGTTATAGTCTATATATCTACCTCGAGTCACTGGCACTATCTTTGAAGTTCAGCGTGTTCTGCGTTAGCTTAGCGTTACTTGGTGCGTGTACATACTTTTACGCGCGCGATCAATGTGCCGCAAGATGTACACACAAGAAATCACGCTAAGCCAATGCAGCATACGCTGAACTCTAAATTTAGTGCCGGTGACTCAAGGTAGATATAGACTATATCGACTGTCATTTCCACATCAGTTTTTTCAAGTAATGGCTTTAAGTTAACAATTTCATGCATTTCTTTACCTTCACCTAGGCACATGCAGATACAATGACAAAACACGGCTCCACAGCAAAACACCGCTTCGTGGTATGATGAGTGCCCTCTATAGCTAGACATTGTACAACTGTAGATAGCACGAGAGAATTAAAACGAAAGACGCTGTGCTTCGGGCCCTGCAGTCTACACCACACTATGGAAACGAACGTAGGGTATAGACTACAGGTTTACTAATGTTACTGGACAGCCATGGAGGCTAGAGTTGCCAGATTGCCAGCCATGGTTGCCAGTGTTGCCAAATTGGATTTCTTGGTAGGAGATAGGGTTACCTATCGCCTTTTATCCTTTTTTTTTTTGTCATACTTCTGTAATTGTTTTTGAAATAAGGAATATAACATCATATATATTTGCTTGTTTGATTTCAACTTTATAATGATATCTATGGTGTGGTATTTATGTGAGGAGTATGATAAAATATGTGAGTGTTTAAGGTGGTACTACACCCCCTGATAAATTTTGTGACTATGACTAATTTTGCATTTTTCTCACAAAATATCTACACACTGGTAACAAAAGTTACATATACTATAGGGGCAAGGAATCTAATTACTTAACTGAAATTTCAGTGATTCAAGACAAGTGGTTCATTACTATGTTAAGAAATGAGGTACATTCTAGTGGGACCTCTTTTCTTATGATAAATAACGTAACGCTTGTCTTGAGAAATTCCAGTGTAGTAACTGGATTCCTTACCCCTATAATATACGTAACTTTTGTTGCCAGTGTGTTATTATTTTTTTGAGAAAAATGCAAAAATAGTCACAAATTTATCAAGGGGTGCAGTACAGCCTTAAAGCATTTTGAATAATCTGCTGGTGAATTATTTTATGTATTTACAACTGAGCCTTTGTAAATGTCAGCGTTTGTAAAGTTTTGTCACTAGGATCGATTGCAGAAATTGTTGCACTCAGAATTACTGTCATAGGGGGCATTTTTCATGCAATGCATTTTTTGCACTTTGTCAATTTTGAACTGATTTCACTTGTTAATATATATATGACTAAGCTTCCTTACATTCAATGACCTATACACAAAAGGAATTTGTTTGTTTATTTGTATTATTTTCACAGTAAGGGCTTGGAACGCCAAAAAAAAAAGTGGAAATCAATTTTAGCATGAAAATGTCCATTTTTACAGTAACAATGTCATTAGAGATACCCAGAGCAGTGACGTATCGCTTTTATTTTGCGTCACATGCAAGCCGGAAGAGTAAGCAACGTTGCAAATATCAGATTGCTATGTAACAGTAATAATGACATTTTCAACAACTCTTCCTATACCTTTGTACAGGATCCAACCGTTGTTAATCCGTGATGAATCCACACTTTTACTGTAGCGTATCTTGTGAACGCGAAAGCGAGACTATGCGCTACGCGAGAGCGCCGTAAAATTCGTCATGCCTGGAACCTTTGTGCGTATGCATGCAGCTTGCAAGTATTCAGTATTTTCCAGGTAGTATTTTCCAGGTAGCGGCTAAACATTGCCGTTTTAGTTTTATTGCTCATATCAACAGAGAAATCATCGAAGTTTTTGTAAGGCTGAGTGGCAATGATTAACTGACATTCCTCGTAAAATAATCGTGAATTATACAATCTTTAGCATCTTTTCGTTGTTGAAAGGGATTCAATCATGTTTCACCGTTGTTCATCACCGATTAACAACTCGCGTCCGGCGCGTCTGCATGGTTTACTTCGCTGCCCTCGCGAAGTAAACCACGCAGACGACGCGGACGCATCGCTGTTAATCGGTGATGAACAACGGTGAAACATGATTGAATCCCTAAATGTAGTCTTGTCAGAGGGATTCAATTAACCTTTTGCTTGTAATCTACAGCAGTGATTTATGGCAAACTGGGAACTCTTAAACAATTACATTATGGGTTACCCATCTTGCATGCAGGTCTTGTGACCATTGCGCATGAATATTTGTAGCTAGTATTGGTTCCAACATATTTGTGTGCATTTTTCTGTTGCGATATACGGTGCATTTGCCATTCTCTGTTCTAATATTACAGTTCTCGCCGGTTATTTTACGCTTGGATGAAATGGCTTTATTCAAGCTTTGTTCTTCTAAAAAAAATTCAAAAAAGTATATCGGTATTACTATAAATATGTTATGATCATGTCATTTGAATTTTATTGAAAGCTGCGTTCCAGTGGATATCCATGCACCCACTATGGAAGACATTACCTTCATCTACCACACAGGGAGTGTGAATTTCAAGTGGAATCACCCATTCAGGTTGTCCCATTTGAAATTCACACTCCCTGAGTTGGAGATTAAGGTCATGTCTTCTGTAAGGGGTGAATAGATTTCAACTGGAATAGATCTTGGAACTTTAATGTAAATGCCAACCAATATCATTTAATAAATTCTGCATAAGTTGAATTTTTTTTCATAAAGGATTGCCTAATAATGCCAGTAAGGCTTGCAAATACTGCCAAACTTGATTGAGAAATGTTTTAGTAAGCAAGTTTTTCCACAAACTTAAAGCAAGGCAGATGTGACATGTTCCACAAACCACAACATATCGCCAATGATCGCTCTGCCCGGAGGAAATGGGACTTTTTGTATTGAATTGTAACCCACCTTGTCTTGTCTTAACACATGGGCTCAACCCTAATCATCTCCAGTCTGAGATGAATGTTAATGAGGTGGATATCAATGTGGGTAAGTTGATATTAATGCCATGTTAGATGTTGTTGTGGCAGTTTGTGTTCGTTAACCTAATCCTACTGGTCGTATACACATGCATAGAAGACGTGTTGTTTGTCCATACACTGATGCTATAACATTCAACATGGCGTTACTGTCAACTTGAGAGTTAGACACAGTATAGGCAAAGATGGATATTTGTCATGTTTGTGATTTCTTATGAATAATGCATTAGGCGACAAAAAAACCCTGTTCTACGGGCCCTACAGATCCAGAATTCATGTTTTGGGAGAATTTTTTTTTTAATTATGCGAAAATCATGTAACATCAGCGGTTTTGGGTATATTTGCCAAAAATTTTTTTCAGATATTTGTGAAATTTTAGGGTAATTTTAGCCTCCAGAAAAAAAAAGAAAGCCTGACCGACCAACCCTACTTGGAAGGTCCATCTGCCTGTAGAATAGGGTGGTTTTTTTTCCGCCGCCTTACCGATGCACATATGTATGCGGCCTGTATGGTCTGTCTGGAAGTCCGGTAACACTCAAAGGCTGCAATCCAGGGGTGCAGTGAAACAAGTTTCTTTACATCCAAGCATGTAGCAGATTGCATTATTAATGAGGTAGTCAGTAAGAGTGCATAGCTCATTGTGTTATCCAAAGTCAGTAGACCCTATAAAGTAGACTTAAGTGACACATAGAATTTAATTGACCTTTTCCATAAATCCCATAAGCCTTTGCGAGTACACCTGAGATGTCGTCAGTTGATGCCACACTTATCTGCGCCGATGCGCACATTGTTTACCGAACATTGTTACTGCACATTTCAAGTTGGCGTGACGTCAAATGAGAAGTTCTCAGGTGTACTCGCAAAGGCTTATGGGATTTACCAAAAAGGAAAATTGAAAAGATGACAGAACACACTAGTATCTTATCCTTAGGGAGCACAACTGATCCAAGCTATTGCTAGCATGCATCCACAATATAAAGGGACAGCCTTTTGAGGAGAGCGAGAGCAATTGCTCTCTACCGCTCTCCTTAAATCTGATATAGGAGGGTGATTTTTAGCTCTCCTGAGCTGACCATTCTCTCCTTACATTCTATTGTAAATGCTCTAAACAGCTCTCCTTGAAGTCACTTGTACCATGCTTAAAGCAACCTGGAGAGTCAATGACCTAATTGCTTAAAGCATTTTGTTAACAAGAAGTGATGTGTGTTGGAGGGCTCAATTCCGTCATCTCTTTCAACTCAAATGTGTCATCCAATTGGGTTTATGCTATCCAATGATATGGTTTAGATATTTTACAAATGTTTTCCTGGTTTTGATTAATCTATAGATATAAATTTGTGCCATTGTCAGCATGATTTTCCCATCACTAGCTGATAATGTGCCAGTTCAATAAGGGCCATTCAGGCATTTAGACCTACTAAATTGTATTGAAGCTTTGTATATTAACTTCCATTTTATTATGATATGGTAGAGTGTCAATAGGTTGGCCGGGTATTACCTACATGTGAGCATACATGTACTTGGAGTTAGCCTAGTATCAAGACAGGGATTGTACAGCTTATGAATAAAGATATGTAGTCCCTCAATGAAGTCTTGGTAATAGGCTAATTTTGTGTAGGCTTACATGAAGGATAGGCCGAATGTGGACATGCTGACGATGGCATACAATGTATTTATAGTATTCGGCAAGGTCCTTCAACAGTGTCCGACAGCTCTCCCTAATTATCGCGTAAAAAGAAAAAGAATTAGGTCACGTCTGGGTCAAGTGATATTGCGTAGCTTGATCAGCAAATGAGGTGCCCATGTGATGAAGATGTGATTCAATTAACCAATCAGAACTCCACTTCCGTGTTTACACTATAAACGGCGCCAAATCGGCAGACCGCTGAAGAACCTTGTTGAAAACTATAGAATGTTGAAAATATAGTACAGGCTGGTAACCGATTGAATACATGTAAATACATGTAATCTGCATAAGAACCCATGTTATCCATTTGTTGTTATTATTTATGTTTTCTTGTTTTGTTTGAAAATGAACAGTTGATAAAAACTAAATATATGTACATATATACAGCTTGACTGGCTGATAAAATTTGTATAGGAAAAATGTTGGAACATTTTATGTGGTGGTTTTGTTTTAAATTTGGTTGTTTTCCTGAAACTAAAAAAACACTTGTTTTGCATATATTTTGTAATTTCAGGTAAAAACTTTTTGTCCAAGGTTTGTCAATATTTCAGGTTTACATTTCTCTAGAATTCTGGATTTTTGGAGGCATTCATATCTGTTTTTACATGTAATAGTATATCTATCAATCAGTGCATATGCTAGTCCAGTTGAAATCCATAGACCGTATGGAAGACCATACACGACCTTCATCTCCCCACACGGGGTGTAGATTTCAATTAGAGTCGCCCATTCAGGTAATCCCATTTGAAATTCACACTCCCTGTGTGGATGATTATGGTTATGTCTTCCATAGGGGTGTATGGATTTCAACTGAAATAGCGCTTTAATGTTTGTCTCATGACAGGATTGTCATCACAAAACTTGTGTAAATGCCTACCATCATTTGTATCATTGGTGTATTGGTTACATGATATAATGTTTTGTTCAGAGCCTCCATCTACTGTTGGTATATTTAATTCTCTGAATATGTCCAGTTAGCGACGAGTGTGTCATGCAAGTGTATGACATTGTAGAACTATGACATTGTATGACTATGCAGAACTTTGGAAAAATTTAACACCAATCATGCTGCACAATGATGTTACTAAACAGCCGGGAGCTTATGCAAAGTATGCACTCACCCCGACACATCGCCTGGCACATACATGTGTCCGAGAATTAAACGTAGCAACAGTAAAACAGAGTTTTTATCTTTCGATTGGTTGATTTTCTTGTACAGATTTGTTTGCAAAACACAGATATTGATTTTACCCGGCCAGCGCCCACTGATGATGATAATATATGATTTTTGAAAGACTGCAAAAGTAGTGCAAGGACTTTGAAAGATGTTTGTACAATTAAAAATGTATAACAGAATAAACCTGTGGAGCCCTGTACATGCATTGGGCTATTCCAGTTGAAATCCATACACCTCCTATGGAAGACATGACCTTAATCGCCCACACAGGGGGTGTAGATTTCAAATGGAGTCACCTATTCAGGTTAGCCCCATTTGAAATTTACACTAAGTGTGTGGAAGATTAAGGTCTTGTCTTCCACGGCGGGTTACTAGCAGAAAATAACCCCTGTTTGTGGTTGGTTTAACCTGGTACCCAATCATTGATTGTATTTTAATTTATAGATTAATATGATGTAAATACGATTATTATCATTGTAATACAAGGAGGTATTTTAATATTATGTGAGAACACAATAACAATACTCAGTTGGACCGTAGGTTTGAATTTGTTTTGTAGCTACGAAAAGTATTGTATATTATTAATTATGTTTGCAACTTGGCATGTATTATGTTATGGTTTTGATTCAGCAACGCTTGGGACATTCGCATGATGAGTCTTGGGTCTTGCCACCTTTGAAATATCGTCGTTGGGCAGGAAAAACCTCCTGTGTCACTGGCCCCTGAACATGTTTAAAGCAACACCTCCTATGTAACCTGTTGACCGTTTTGTTTTACACATGTTCAGGGGCCACAAGCACATAGGAGGTTTTTTCTGTTCAACAACGATTTGTAACAATGTCATAGACTTTTAAGTAACAATTTACTATTTTTGACCCATGTTTTATGCATATATGTATGCTCAATTTTTGTTTATTTTTCCCCAAATCACAACATTTTTTTGTAAAAGTAAATAAAGTAGTATATTTGAGAATTATTCAACCTATTGAATTTAAACAGTTTTTGATATCCTTTTGATATGTGAATGCTACCTTTAACAAAAAATATGATTTTTTAGAAAAATGGTAACTTGTGCAACAGCTGCATGCATGTGACATGGGCAAAAAACTTTGTATTTTTTATTGTGGTTCATTGTAACTTCTAAAGTTTAATCCAGGTAACCGAGTTTGTTGAAACACAGTTGATGAAGACTTGTGTTTAAGTTAGTCTTATGGTCTGTTCATACTATGCTGCAATTGCTATACGTTGCGTTGCAGCACTTGCAAAATACTGCATTGCGATATCGCAATAAAGTTAAATGCATTTCAACTTACAATGCGACGAGTTGCGGCAAAAAGTAATTGATATATCGTCAAAGCAATTGCTGCGTAGTAAGAACGGACCTTCAGCTAGGATCCAATTTTGACACGCCCAAGCTAAATGGGCTATTCCAGTTGAAATGAAGAGATGTGAAAATTCAGGTTTAAATCTGAATTAAGAATTTTTTTCAGCTCTTTTCCTGCACTTATTCTGTACATGTACAAAAGCAAAGGAGCTTTCCATAATTATTTCAGACTTTTCATATCTGTTTTCTGACTTTTTATTTGTGGTCACTCACACTCCTGCCAATGGAAGACATGACCTTAATCTCCCACACACAGGGTGTAGATTTCAAATTGAGGCAACCCCATTTGAAAGTCACATTAAGGTCATGTATGAATTATAGGTTAATAACTGCACATTAGTTATTTGGAGGGCATTGTGAAAAATCTAAACATTTTGCCTTTGGAACCAAGGAATATCCTGAGGGGCGCAGCCGAGGTCCAAAGCAAAATGTGTATATTTTTCACAATGCCCGACATATGTGACATGATCAAGGGGAATGAGTCACATGTCGGCCCTAGTCGAAAATGAGTTTTACACATGTTTCTAAAGAGGACATTAAGAGCTTTCAGAAACTGAAAACCCCATGTTGATACGACTTTTATTTGTGAAGTTACGTCAATTTATCAATCGCTGAAAACAATATAAAACAAAAGAATTTTAATACTTTCTTTACCAATATCTCAAAATCAATATTAGCGACATCCGACTCATTCCCCTTGATCGTGTCACATATAACTGATGCAAAGTTATTAACCGAATTCATAACCGTCATTTTTAACTCGCCACTCAACCAAATCTCAAGATTTTATTCTCTGAAATTTGTTGAAATAACAATTTTTATCAAAACTTATATTTCGCCCTTCAAAAAGTCGAACAGGCTAAAATGGACTTACCAATTACAGCACTGCGCAATCACGCCGTGTGCAAATATGGTAGTTGCGCGCATGAAGTGTTCCGGCGCAACAGATGCGCACACGCGGAAGTCATTGTACCGCATAAGCATACGCGGAGGTCATTGATGGATATCAATAACCTCCGGCGCTGCAAATGCGTATATCATCTAAAGAGCAATCTGATTGGGACGCACATATGGCGTAATACGCGGAGGTTATGAATTTCGACCGGAATAGCCCACTGAGCTTTGTGTCACCAATACTAAGGTCCAAAATATAAACTAGCCCAGCCTGGCAAAGTCGTGTAACAATATTTTAAAGAGTTATATCAGGGATATGATCCTTTGTTATATCTTGGAGGTAGGGGTAGCATTAAGGCCCGGAAGTCGGGGTTGTTTTCCCGTGTTTTTCACTCCCGAGCTTGCAGAAAATCCAAATACATGGGGTGAAAATTAAATCTCGGGGGTGAAAAATATATTGCAGTGTAGTCAGGGGTAGGAGTAAGGTCCAGAAGTAGAGGGTCAGAGTTTACCCCCAAGCTTGAACATTCTCAATATATGGAGGGTGAAAAATTAATATTTTTTAAATTTAGGGGGTCATTCAACCCCGATCGGGGGTTAACGCTACCCCTGCTTGGAGGGCATGTATAGCTGTGTATCCACTCCCCATTCTGCATGGCCATCTTACTGTTCACCTACACCTACAATTCAAAAAATGGCATGCAGTCCAGGGAGGTTGATACAGCCTGTCTTTACCCTGATGATGTAATTTAAATAGGATATTATTGTTACAAGAATTTTGCCCCAGGATTGCACTTGATGTGTTTTGGAAGTTTGGTCATTCATATGCATACTAGAATTTTTGTGCATTTTGTAATAAATAGGCCAGATTGGTCTGGTTTGTGATTGGGCTAATTGTCTTCAAAAACTAAAACAAAACTGAAAAACTTTTTTTTTAATGATTGTCCAACTCGAGTAATTATTTTTGTGTTGTCTTGTTAACATGATCAATTTGATGTATATGTATTAAAATTGAAAACATTTCTATTGGTGAAATTCTTGTAAGCTTTATGACGAGAAAAACCACCATTTTGTAAATAATATGCATCTAGCCATTGAAATGGACCATTGTTTTGTTTTTGTTTCTTTTCAACTTGGTTGACTATCGTATCGTTTCAAAGTAGACAGGTAGTGTGATTAAACATAATTGTCACTCTATTAACAGCTGATTATCATTATTATTATTCATATAGTTCTATAAATTTCAAACATTTTATATTATGACATGGATTGAATAAAAAAGCCACATGAATGTAAAGAAAAATATGCTGGTATTTGCTGTGTGTTTTTCTATAGAGGAATCCAATTTCACACATTCCTACACCTCAATGGCAGCCATAGCTGGGTCCCCCCTTAGGTCTATCCCACCTAAAATGTGAAATGATGTGGCCTTGGCGGGGATTAGGGTGGGGCGAAAAACACTTTTTTTCTCGGATCGCCTTGGAACTCTCCGAGAATTTTACTTGGGTACATACTACTATTGTGCTGAAATATCAGTAAGATCGGAGCATGTTTCGCCCAGGCAGTAGAATTTCACAAAATCCCTACTTATTTGTTATTTCTTACTGTAACTCTATATAGAGAAATCAGTAGGAACAACCTGGGAAAAGTAGGCATTGAGATGACATCATAGCCAATATTAAACAATTTGGTTAGTTTGTTTAGACCCTCCAAAACATCACCAAATAGCAAGCAGTCTCCAATTGGTTACCATTATTTTTGCTAAAGATTGGTTAAATATTGATGATATTTGAGATGCTAAATTAAGGGGTAGGGAGGGGTAGCATTATGGATCATTACCCCAGTTCTACTGAGTCAAATTTCACAATCTTGGTCTTGTTGGGTAGATATGAACTGCAGATATGATTTTAGAGCAGCTCTGACTTGACCAGGGGTTAAAGGGTCATGTGACGTCTTTTGTAGTAATTTTCAAGACTGTGATCTTTTGACCTCTGGTCAAAACACGGATAGCCGAAAATCATATATCATTTATTTTTGGCAATACTGCAGATCATATCTATGCAACAATACCACATTTGGGAAATTTGACTGAGTAGAACTGGGGAAATGCTCCATAATGCTACCCCTACCCCTTAATATAGCAACTCAAATATCATTAATATTTAACTTACATACGTGTCTTTAGCAAAAATAATGGTAACCAATTGGACACTGCTTGCTATTTGGTGATGTTCTAGAGTGTCCAAACAAACTACCTAAAGTGTTTAATATTGGTTAGGATGGCATCTGAATGCCTGCTTTTCCCAGATTGTTTCTACTGATTTCTCTACGAGGGGGTATCCAAAAGTTTTTGACATCACACAGAAGTGAAAGTGCTATACCGATGAAATTTTGTCAGTGTAATCACTGGTCCTTATGTACATTATGGTCCAAAAAATGGTCTCATAAGTATGTTTACTTTCTTCACAGGTGGCGCTAGATGGGAAGTAGGCGCATAACCTTTTCGTGATAAGATCCTCCACTTTCTTGAGTTTTTTTCACTGTGGCCGCATCATCCGTAAGTGATGGACGTCCACTTCTTGGCTCATCTGTGAGGGACATGTGGCCAGTTTGGAAATTCCTTTTTCAAAAAGCAATAGTGCCATATGATGGGCAATCATCACCGAGATTGCTTTAATTTCATCATAGATTTTCTGAGCATTGTAGGCCTAACCCTTCAAATGCAGGAACTTAATCATGATGCGTGCCTCAATTTTCACCATATTGCAGGTTATGCGCCTACTGCCCATCTAGTGCCCCATGTAAAGAAAGTAAACATACTTATGAGACCATTTTTGGACCATAATGTACATAAGGACCAGAGATTACACTGACAAAAATCATCGGTATAGGTCTTTCACTTCTGGGTGATGTCAAAAACTTTGGATACCCCTCGTATATAGAGTTATACAGTAAGAAATAGCAAAAAAGTAGGGATTTTGTGAAAATCTACTGCCTGGGTGAAACATGCTTCGATCTTACTGATATTGCAGCACAATACTAGTATGTACCCCAGTAAAATTATCCGAGAGTTCCAAGTCGATCCGAGAAAAAAAAGTGGTTTTCGCCCCACCCTAGCGGGGATATTAAACCGCATTCCATCACCAGTGTTACACATAGACAAAAGAATGATGAAAATTTACAACACAATACAATTCAACATCGATTTTTAAGCGGATTTAATCCACCCAATTGGGCAGTAACAACACCAGTTTGGTGCAGACGGGACCCAGTAATGGCAGACTGAATTCTGACCATCATTTGGCTCATCTGATTTGTCTATAGCAACTCCTGGCTTCTGCATCCACAAATTGGGTTTATTACAGTTGAGTTCCATACACCCCCTATGGAAGGAGTGTGAATTTCAAATGGGGTTGCTGAATGGGTGAATCCATTTGAACACTTGAAATTGACACCATTTTCAGGGCCTTGCACCAGGCTAATATTTGGTACCCTGGCTATCTGGATCCATGTGTTACATCAACACCCTACCTCATCTCAGTAACTTTCATTCCAAACCAGTGGTACACACAATTTTCCCTCTTACCCAGTTAGTGTCAGAATATATTATGGCAAACAAATTTTCGGGGAAGAAAGCCAAATTTTGCATTTTTGGTCTAAAAAGTTAGTGGCAATTTAACCCATTTCTTATTTTTACTACGGGTGTGATAAAGTTGGGGGGAATCCCCTCCCCTCATGCTGCTACTGGCCCATTCTCATATAAAGCGTCCAAGTTTGGGCTCAGGAATTGCAAAATGCCAACCACGAAGAATTCGTGAAAATCATTCAGAATCGTAAACTTTAATAGTTTCAGAACACAAAACAATGCATGGGTGATTTTTCAACAATACTTCATTTTTGAGCAATATTACTTGTACGCATTGGGGGTAACGTATCAGTGGTAACGTATCTGTGAAGCCCTTTCCCACTTTTGTCTTAATAGTGCAAGTGTAAAAACTTACCGACTTAATACCCATACTTGACCAGTCATCACCCAATGTACTAAAGTCTGGTATGGTATTTGGCTTCATTTATCACAGCGTTTTTTCCGAGGGGAGTAGAATTTAGGTAACGTATCTGTGAACGCATGAACGTAACGTCAGGATTTTTGCCATTAATAGACCTGATTTTTTTACTTTGAAACCATTGTGTTATGTACCACATATATAATATAACTATAGAGCCTGCTTGATCCATAACATATGGGAACATTCATATAGCCAGTTATTTTGACAGATTGTTATTCATTAGAAATATGGTAACGTATCTGTGAACAATTTTGGCGACATAGTCTCAAAGACCTGTTGGAAAAATTTAATAACTTGCGCTTGTGATGTTTTATACTTTATAATTAGGGCATGATACCACTAATGAAAAGTACCTATAATCCATTATTATGCTGGCGCATGTTTAACGAACAGGGACACATTATAATGGAACGTACCTTGGCTGGCGACATGGAGGAAAACAATGGACATGCATAATCAGCTTTATTGTTTTATACTTTCTAGGCATGTTACAACCTCCAGCCCCACACATTTTAGAAAGCAACTCCTAAGTATTAGTTATATTAATAAAAGTCATTTCTTTCTGACGAAACAAGTCTGAATACGACTTGACACTATGGGCGACACAGATTTGGCTTTTTGGACACTTTATCGGAGAATGTGCCTACTGGTTATAATGTTCCGATGGGCTTGAAAGTTGTAATACACCCCTGTGGAAGACTTGACCTTAATCACCCATTCAGGTTACCCCATTTAAAGTTCACACTCCCTGTGTGTAAGATTAAGGTCATTGAATATATTCATCAGGTTTGATGATAATACATTTTCATGAGAACAAAACCAAAATTTACTCACTAGTTAACCAAAGGACTAGTTGTCATTCCTTACGTGGAAGGGCTTGCGGAAAAAGCCAATAGGACATTTTGAAAACATTGCATAGCAACAGCCATGAAGCCAAACACTAGCCTCCGCAAACTTCTGGTCCACCCTAAAGGACAAGGTTGACCCCATTAAGCTATATGCATGTTTTTCATATATGCCTCCTTAACCCTAACCCAACTAGGACTCACTAAAGCTCACTATTAAAACCGCTCTGCGTGCATGCATTCCACGGGACTTGATGACGCTTAATCAGACCAAGTCATATATACCCAGGGAATCGCTGGCCGGGCCAACGCCACCTGTGTAGCTACATGCTGGGGATCTTCTGCGTGGCATGCGAGGGGTCTGAGGTTCGAATCCCGGGGGTGCCAAGTAACTTTCTTCTTCATCTTCTCTCCTTTTTTGTTCCTTCTTCCCCTTCCGATAGCACAAAAACCACGGGTGGGGTTAGGGTTAATAGCAGGGATTGTGTCTACGAGATACCTTGTACCAATTGCAACTACACTTATGTTGGTGAGACCGGAAGGAAGTTTGCAACGCGACTCAAGAGAGCATCAAAAAGAAACAGAGGGTGGAAAAGACAAAACTACACACGTCAAACAGTCAGAAACTGAACAATCAAAATCAGCTATCGCAGACCATGCAGTTCAACAGAACCACGTAATAGATTGGGACAATTCAAAAATTCTTAGCAAGTAGTGCAATGCCCATATAAGACTCATCAAGGAATCAATCTGGATTCGTAGAAGAGGACCCAACATCATGAATAGGGACGACGGGCCCACTATCTAAGTCATGTATATGATCCTCTACTGAGTGACAATTCTACACCCTCTGTGGTTGGGATTTGTCCAACCGGAAGAAGTGATCATCAATCAATATTCTGATGATGCTTTTCGACCATGGAAAGCGAAACCGTCGAACTAGTGAGTAAATTTTGGTTTTGTTCTCATGAAAATATATAATTACAGATTTAAAGGTCATGTTTTACATAGTGGGTATATGGATTTTAACTGGAACACCCCCAATTGCTTCCTCATATCACAACAAAGTAAACACATACAAACAAGAATTGGTCTTAACATAAACTACTATCTATTTATTATTCAAATTCTGCAAAAGGAATGTATGATTTAATCCAAGAATAAATTCAAATCATCAAAAGTTAATTACCAATTTTGTACAGTCAAATTAATGAATACCTTATAACAAATACATATAAAACAGGACTCCCTCACATGGTTTCTTCCATTGGGCTATTCCAGTTGAAATCCACACTACCCCTGTGGAAAATTTTGGAAATATCTTCCACAGGGGGAATATGTTTTTCAAATGTAATTGGTCAGAGTTAATAATTTTGAAACCCATACTCCCCTGTATCATAGCTCTACCTATATCTTCAACAAGAGTGAGTATTTCAAATGGAAGTTACCCAATTGAGTATTCTATTCAAAATTGGTACTCCCTTTGTGGTAGACTTTAGCTAAATCTTCCACAGGGGTAGTATGGATTTTAAATGGAATAGCCCATTACACCTGCTGCTGAACATGTGACGTTATGGCACAAAATTGTGATGCGATCAAGCAAAATCAGTCAGAACTCGGAAATATTACATTTTCAGTTTCTTATAGGATAGTAAAAAGCATTTACAAAGCTGGATTTTGCAGAAAACCCAATTGAAATTGAACAACCAGTTCCAAAGATATGAGCAATTAAAGAGTTTCCAAAACAAAAGGAAATATTTCCTTAATTTGTTTGGCTATATCTGAAAACGTATGTGAAGATTATTGAACCTATTTTTCAGATTTTTTTTTTAAATATCTGAAAATCAATATTTCTGAGTTCCGACTGATTTTGCTTGATCGCATCACAATTGGGTCAATATTATAAATTAAATCCACAAAGTAAACCCTTAGGCTGCGATCACAAAGAAGTATACGGTATTCGCTATACGAAATACGCTCATTCGATCAGGCTGAGTTCACATAGTATACTCCTATGTGAACTCAGCCTGATTGAATGAGCATATTTCGTATAGTGAATACCATATACTTCTATGTGATCGCTGAGTTGCAATGACCTAAACCAGGTCAACATATTCGTATCTACAAGTGTACATGCTTGTGGAATATTAAAGAAATACAGTAGCAGGTGATTTTTGATGAAGAAACACCATTCGTGAAAAAAAAAACTGCCCTTACAAACTGAGAAGCATGGTTTCATTATCAAAATGTGCATGCTTTTTATGTGGAGTCAGATATAAAAAAAACCACTAGTTTGCGTATGACGATCAACTACCACAGCCTGCGATTGGTTAGTAGCGCTGAAAATGATGAAAAATTATGAAATTAAAGTAACTTACTTCATATAATAGATCACAATTTGAATCATATATTTCACTTGAGCAACCGATACTGGTTTGCCCATCTCCTGAGAGTGCTACCGGAACAGGGATTTAAAAAATAAATCAATTTATTTGATATAAATCTGATTTTTTTTTAAACCAAATTTTCAGATGTTTTTTCTAAAATCCAAGAACTGCTATACCCCATGATTAAGTCAAAGAGACCAGTGGAATGTTAGACATATGGGCAATCCTATACAAAAAAATCAAAACATGTTTTACATGTGAAAATTTCAAAGAAAACATTTGGTAAATTCATGGGAAAAAACCTGTTGAATTCTGCACCTTGAAGATGAATTTTTAGCAATAGATTAAATGACATCATAGAGGTATTTTAATTGTATCCAAAAGTTGTAGAAGTATTAGGAATGAAGTAAAACTTTTAATTTCAAAAAGAAAGTAACTTACATTTAACAAAAATGGTACAAAATGAAGAAGTTGATTTAAATCAGTGATTTTTTAAAACAAATCATTTGATTTAAATTGTAATTTTAAGCAATTGTCCTGGTATATATTTAAAATCAAGATTAAATCTATACAATATTATCTCTTTCTAACGGGCAATGTTTAAATTACCTTCCCAAAGGAAGGTTTTCATGTTTTTGAAACACTAAAGCAATCACCTTATTCAATTTCTAAAATATACAAATACACTATACACTAACAAGAAACCAATTTTACATCTTTATAAAACCATTTGATGGTTAGTACATTTATTTTGTATTTCTATGAACTATGAACAACTAAGGCAACTACTTGTCTCCCAGTTACACTTGAGTGAGGTAATCATCTGGTCATGTTAAGCTAGCGACCTTTCTAATTTTGAACAGGCAGGCCAAAAGTGGTTAAGGAGTGGGTTTTTTAATATCTGGAAATAATGGTAAGGATGGGTTTTTTTAATATCTGGAAATTGGACTATTGTTGAAATCCATTATAGACATGGCCTTACACCCCCCCCCCCCCCTCAACATCTATATCACCCAAGTGCATCTGGTGGCAATGGTGGGCAGGCTGGGAAATAAGAAGCACCAGACATGTGGCTACTTTGTAAAAAAAACAGCCCCTGGTTCACAGGGTTTTACAGGGAACTAGGGGCTATTTTCAATGAACCAGGGGCTATTCAATGGATGGGAAAATTTGTTGTGTACATTTTGATACCTCATTGGTGGGCATATCAAATGGACACATCAAGTGGGCATCCACTCCTATATAGCATGTGTGTAAAAATGCACTTGCGCAATGCGCAGTGCTTTCAAACACATTCCCATAGCGTAGGATTGATTAATTTTTCTTGGGAGGTGGATGCATTTATGTCTGCAAGAGACACATCAACGTCTCAACATTGTGTAAATTATTTTGTCCAATTTCTCGAGCAACAAGCAATATGCAGAACTTTATTAACCATTATTTATTCATTATTTATTATAAAGATCAATAGTTCTGGTTCTATAGTAAACTTATACTTGTACAGTTATCATATAAGGCACGAGTTATCAATTATGTACTGTGCATCCAAATCTGGGTGGCCAAGAACATTTTGAAGGGTTAGTGTACTGTACAGAGGCCCCATCTGCAGATTTTGTGTCTTTAGATGTGTACAACCACAGCAGCTGAAAGGAGTATCCCATCATGCATTGCAGTATATCTGCATGCCCCATAGCAAATGTATACAAAATATAAACAAGAGCCACTTAGATATTGAGAGGTATGGATAGTTTCACAATACTTTAGGGGTCATATTTTTGCAAACAAAAGTCTAAGCTTCCCTGATTTAAGCGAGTTATTTAAAGTTGAAGTGAGGGATTTTGTGTACATTTTCTATGACACATTCAGTTCTATCATGGTACCGCAAAGCATAATGGGCAGTGTTCGAATTTAGGAAAAATAAATGGTTGTCCCACGGACAACCAGATTACAATTTCTGGTTGTCCGTCTAAGTTTTTGGTTGTCCGTAGGCCTACAAATGTTACTTTTGGCTAGATTTATGGTTGTCCGGCGGACAACCGAATCAGTATTTTTGGTTGTCCGGCAACTTTTTTAGTTGTCCCGGGCAACCGGGCAACCAAAATTTCGAACGCTGATAATGGGATACTCCCTTCAGCTGCTGTGGTGTACAACATACAGAAATTGTCAAATAAAATCTATAAACCCTATGGAAGTATGATCATGTCACTCATCCTCATTTAAATCAAATTATGTGCACCAGGATGCCTCCACACAGCAATTCACATGATAATACAATAAACCAGGTGATATATATGAATGGTGGTTGAATCGTACTAGAGTCCTAAGCTTCTGTCATCTTAGAACTGTCCTCCAACATGGCTGCCATTCATTTTTATACCGTTCTGGTTGGTTTATTGCATAGGGTTACTGCAGATAGGGTCTTATTGCACTAACCCCTCAATATACAGAGTAATGTGGTCCAATAAATTTATTTTACTCATCAAAATTGACATACAAAATAGTAAAATATCATTAATGTAATCAATACATTGGTCACCGTGGCATTTATAGCCAAAAACTCACTTCAATGTCAAATTTAGGATGGGCCATTTTTTCCTCTAAATAATGGGCACTCTTAACCATGGTACGGAAGTCACATAATTGCTGCTTGTCTTGGGTACAGGAAAAGTCATCCCTGAGCATGCTGAGTGTCAGAGCTATTCGAAAAGAAAAGAGGGATCATCCCCAGTTCTGATATCTGCACTCACTCCTAGGTTCCAGGATCATGCATAGCTTTATTGGTTAACCATGCACATAAAGCCTGTGCGATAATACACAACAGCACAAATATAGGAAAAAAAAGAGTTAACCCCCGGGCACTATCTGCCGATATAACATTGCCTCTGGTTGGTCAATTGCGTGTTATCTTCACTTTAATCACCAATCAGAATGGTGATTTGCAAATAATTCACCCCAATGTTTTTGTGTTGCAAAATTATTCTAACATTGTTGCTGATTGGTCCATTTGATAATGAAAACTTCTTTTTGACCAATAGGCAGGTAGTTCTCATATGGTCAAAAGGTGAGAGTCTCATGTGCAAACTGCTCACTTCCCCTATAGCTCAATTTCAGCAATCCCAAACTTCATTTTACTAACAATAGTAATACTATATTTTTGGTCAGCCTATTGAAAATATGAATACTTCAAATAATGTCTTTTCTTCATCCCACCCCTTCCCCTATAACACACATGTCCAAATTCTATTGGAATTAACAACCTGACTGTGATGCATTTCCGTCCTCTAAAAATCCCAACAAGAATTAAGGGTATGTGGCCTTATTTGCCTGTGGGATTTTTATGGGAGGGCACTGTTAGTTGTATCTAAAATTCCAGTTATGTCTGACATTTCTATCTGTTGCTTATGAAATGTGGCATGTCATCTAAAATTGCCCAGATAGAAAATAAAATTTGGTTGGACCAAAAGTTCAACTTCAATTTAATGACATAAATTATTTTTGCCTTATAAAAAGAGGTACATGTACATCAAAGTGATAAAACTCTTTCTCTTGGATCAAAAAGTTAAACCTATGATTCTACCAATGAACACAGTATCATTGATATGTGGAGAATTCTTACCCAAAAATATTTACAACATTTCTTCAATAACTTGTATTAAGGTACAAAATATAAACATCATATAAACAATACTTACACCCTCGCATCATGTTTGTCAATATGCAATTGTATATACAAATAGTAATAACTATAAACTGATGGATGCCTACAAAATATATATAAATCTATGATAACCATTACATGCTTTTGTGATTAGTTTCTAATTATGACAACTTTACTGGAAGAATTTCTTAGAATGGATACATATCTTGAATAGAATTTCTTAGAATGGATACTTATCTGGATTAGAATTTCTTAGAATGGATACTTATCTGGAATAATGGTCCCCAGCCACATCAAATATGCAATTCCATTTCAAATCCACACCCCCTAGTGGGAGATTTTGGAAATATCTTCTGCAGCGGGAGTATGAATTTCAAATGGAATTAACACATTAGCATCTCCATTTGAAACTCACTCTCCCTCAGGGGAAAATTCAGGTTGAATCTTTCTCAAAGGGTGTATGAAATTCAAATGGAGCTGCCAAATGTGCTCATTCCATTTGAAATTCATACTCCCGCTTTGGAACTTATTTCCAAAATCTTCCACAGGGGTACTGTGCATTTTAAATGGAATAGCCCAATATATGAAAATTATCATAAACATAATAAAATTATAAATTAAGGCATGATTTACATTACTTACAAACTATTAAAGTGAATTACAAAATCATGTTAAATTATGACAAATACATTCAATAGAATACAAATGCATTTAATTTCTCTTTGTGTTTTACATCAAGATGAAGAAAACTGCACAAATTTAGATTTTTTTCCAATCTTTTTGTCCAAGTGTAACCCAATCAACTACCTCATCCCATATTTTTTCCCAAAAAAACAGAGATTTTGATATTTGGAAACATTGCTTTTATGGTAGGCTTCAATGCAAGGTAGAAAACAGAGCATAAAAAAAATCAGACCACGCCCCTTTTTTTCACATTATACGCTATATCACACTCCCATCAACGCAAGTCACAATAATCTTTTGTATGCTTTCTCCACTGACAAAAGATTACCCAAATTAAAGTACGCCCTCTCCTTTTGTGTCCGCCATATTTCAAAAAGGCTAATAGATTATTCCCCATGAGCAGTTTTGAAATTCACTTTCCCTGGACATCATGTATTTCTCTGGCATCTATCCTTCAAAAGACAGAATAATGCCTGTTTACATCAATAGAAAATAACCTACATTAACCCTAACACGCCTGAGTACTACAAAATACTACTTGATACATTTGTATATGCGCTGTTCATGTGTGCATCCCATGTGGTGTGATGACGCAATCACCCTAAGTGATATATAGGCACAGTTTCGCTGGCCAGCGAAGCCCAAGACCTGTGGCAAAGTGTCGCCGACCCAGTGCCTGGCATGGGAGGGATCTCAGGTTCGAATCCCACCAAGAGCAAACAACTTCTTTCTTGTTTTCTCTCTTTATTCCTTCCTTCTTTCCCTTCCCGTAGCCAAAAAGCCACTGGCGGGTTAGGGTTAAGACATTGCAAAGTGGAACCTGCAAATGACTGTTTCTCCCATTATTACAGAAATAGGGTCAAATTTTGATTATTACCGTATTCGTCCGAGTATAGTACCACATTCGAGTATAGTCCCACCCCCAATTTTCGATACCATACGGTATAATTAGAAATAAAATCTACAACAGTTACTTTGATTTGTCAGCCAACGCAACTGTAAGACCCATAGAAACACACTGATATAGAGCTATTTTATCCTCTAGTCCTAGTATAACATTAGCTTAAGTTCAGCATTTGTAGTTAGCTATACCCTGCACACAGTTGTACCCTGTCATTCATGTCCAATTTCTGAGGATCAGAATGAATTTCATTCAATTATGACAACGTATCTGACAATATAAACAACAACATCGTCAGAGTTTGATTACAGGACAAATGTATCCTAATCACCATTCACTATTCAATACAGGACATAACTACTGTACCGTAGATTCCGTCTCCAAGCATATATGCCTCTAAATGAGGTTTTTATGACAAAAGGCAGACAACCTCAAAAAAACATTACAATAGTGACATTTGCTTAAAAAGTTACCTTTTTCAGAGTCTTTGTTAGCAGTGACGTAGCTTGCGACACCATCATGGCGCCTTCATTCAGAGTATTTTTAAGCAAATATCAAGAATGACAGAGTCCAATATCAGTATCCATGCTGCTACAATAGAGTGGTCTTACAATAATACATGTTTGTACAGCTGCCTGTATCAGGAATGTAGTTAACGGAACTCCAAATCATGTATTGTAGAGGGTGTCTGTCTTTCGTCTTGTTCGTCAAAAAAAAAAAACCTCATTTAGAGGCATATAAGTATCCTTGCAGATGGAATTCTAGTGTATTGTCTGTAAAAAAACACTCCCCTCCCCCTCTGATGAACACCCCTGCAATTTTTCAACGAAAAAGTGACAGATATGCAAAACATTCCCTTGCCATATCGTGTGAGTAAGCTTAAAACTTGCATCAGTCATATGAATGTTGGCTGTCACAATTGCTAAATTGCATGGACAAAACCTATTTTTAACTTAAACTTCCATCCAGTTAATTGCCAAATTATGGTAGAAGTAAATTACATTCTTGCATTTACAAATGTAATTCCATAGTTACCACAAAAAATTGCCTGCCCTGGGCATTTATTACAGACAATATGGTATGTGATAGTTCAATATTACAGAGTTTAACCTAGTCTCATGTTTAACCCCCTGGACACTACTGGTCATCTAACAGCATTTCTGATTGGTTGATAACTTGAAAGCTCATTTCAATTGCCAATTATGACTAGGCTTTAAACTATTTATGGTCAAACTTACATTTGCAGATAATCTTATTAATACCATCCTTGATTGGTTCAAAATTGGACATAATATTCATTTTGGCCAATCGGCAGGTAGTTTTCATGGAGTTAACATACTCCCATTTTGAAGCATGAGGTCAAGCGAACCTAATACCACTATATTAAATATAACACACTCAATGCAACAAGGCACTTAATCTATATTGCTTCTTTGACCCAGATGCATAAATATGTACTGGGAAGGCTAGTAGTAGGCATTATACATGTATGTGTGGTGTGGTGAGCCTCTCACATTAAAAAAATTCTAAGGCATTTGGCTCAACTGCCACAGAAATAAAGCCTTATTATAAAAACGTTCAAGTTCAGTACAGTTAATAAACACCCCAGGTGGGATTATAATCCAATCTATTGTTTACATACACACGTGCAAGTGCAGGGAAACCCCCCTGTGTGTTCCTCAGGGGTGTGCTATGTGAAACATCATAGCTCTGTCCTGCCTCTGTTCTGTGTAAGAGCCCTAACATGCTTGATATGTCTTGCAAGAAAGTTGCTCGCAAGCTCCATTCTAATTATTTCACAATTTGGGAAATAATAAGGTAAATTTTGCATGACCTGGGGTCCATTTCACTAACTTTACAAAGTCTCGAAATTGTTCGTACCTTACGATGAGTCGTAAGTTCCATATCACTAAACTTACTTATGAACGGTACCCTTCGTAAGTAATAGGGATTTACTAGAGGGACCCTTCGTAAAGTTTTCATACACTCTTAGATAGCAAGAACCAATTAGAGCAAGCCTTAGAAAAATCCAAACCATGCATTGATTGTGTATAATGTGCACTCCGCGTACTACACACAGTGCTTTCGCACGCGTCGGTAGGCTTGTTTCATTTTCCGGGCGGGTTGATGCATTTATATTTGGTTCTATTTTCCAATATTTTTAGTGATAATTTTGTTATAAAAACAGCAAAAATCATGTGTTTTATTCTACTCGTGTATGAAATAGGTTAATGAAAGCATATTACTTGTTGGGAGATAAATTAGACAAAATAATGCACTTGCGCTGATGTTGATGGGTCTAATGCACTCTCCCCTTCAGGACTCTTGCATTAGATGCATCAACATCAGCGTGCGTGCATTATTTTGTCTAATTTATCTCCCAACAAGTAATACGTGTTCATTAACCTATAAACGTCTAGTATTGGGTATTCATAACTTTACAAACGGTTACTGAAGTTACCAACAGTTAAAAGTTTAGTGAAATGGACCACAGATACCTTAATTGAATGGGATCAAACTAAGAAAATGACTTAAGACTACTTTCTGTAACCCCATCTGCACCTGATTACATACAATATCAATTGCACTGGCACTGAGCTTCTTTGGAAGAACAAAAGAATATGAAGAACAAAAGAATATCATACAGCAAGAGTAGCCTACATTTATGTCAAAACAATCAGATATGACAAATGGCTAATTCTAGCTAATTACTTATGATGAGTTGATTGTCCAAATATAATCAAGCACAAAATTCTTAAATATAAACACTGCTAGAATTTTAAACTATGTTGTTACTTTCGATACATGTCACGTTAAACAAATGCACGACATACAAAATTATTAACTGGTTTGCACATACATATTATATCAATGGCTCAGTGGCACAAAGACCTATGTCCATTAATTTTAGTATGTAGTATGTATGATTGCTTGCAATATCCATCAGTATACTCATGCACAGTGCATACCCTATCACAAGCAATTATTCATACACCAGCTGACAGACATACCTCTTTGCAGACCACGGACGATTTGAAACACTTCACAGTACAATGCACTGATTGCATTGATGGATGGAACTATACAAGTGTTTATTTATCATAGTTTCTGCATACAGTCAGCAAGGATCCTAACACCTCAAAACTACCTTCATGGCTTACATGCTTTTTACACATGGCAATGACTTATCAATTAAATGATCGGGTCAGCAATCATAGGGTCGCGGGGTCAAGTCACATCACAGCTAATGTGTTGTGTCCTTGGGCAAGGCACTTAATCCTGTTTGCTTCACTTAACCCCATAAGAACTACCTGCCGATTGGTCAAAAGACCAATTAGAAATTTTCGCTTGACAAAACCAGTAAGTTTTACTTACTCTAATATTTCGGCCCTACACGCCGGAGGACTTCTTCAGATGTGAAACATCTGATCCACTTTCCCGGGAAACTGACTTCCGGTTGTGATTGGTCTTGTATCCAGTCTTTAAAAGTGGGTCATATACGTGACTTAGGAAATAAGTGCCTTCCTCTCTATTCATGGTCTTTGTATCTTGGAGTCCTCCCAGTTGACAACATGATTTGCTCTAGCGACATGATCAGATATGGCTGACTTTGTTTGTTCTTGCTCTGATGCCCTTCGCTCTGACCGAGTGAACCTTTTCTCATTCGCTTTCTTAACCTCCGCTTAATGTTCTGCGAGCCTAATCCCGACCAAACAAGAGGTTTCACCAACGTAACTAAGATCGCAATTTTGGCAGCCGATCTCATAAATACAATTGCCTGTCTTTAGTTTGTCTCTCTTGTCCTTTGGGTGGACCAAAATCTTTTGAGGGTTTGATGGGGCTTCATTGCAGTGTCTACTTTGTGCTTTTTGAAAATTCTTTGAACTCGCTCAGAGATTCCATTGACATAAGGGAGCACTACCATCCCCTTGCTTTTGTCCTCATTCTTTTGATCTTTCATTGCGCTAGGTTTCACAGTCGCTTTAGATTTTTGTTTCATTTTTTCTTTGACTTGGTCTACTGCCCATTTAGGATAGCCACAGGTTTTAAGGGCTCCACGCACATGTTTTTCTTCATTTACTCTATCCGCTTCTTCCGTGACCACGCTGTACATACGGTCAAATAGAGTTCGGACAACACCCATTTTCTGATGGAGAGGGTGTTCTGACTTAAAACTGAGATATTGGTCAGTGTGGGTTGGTTTCCTATATACCAGGAGCTTTACCGTACCATCAGGTTTCCGAACAATAAGCGTGTCGAGAAATGGTATTTGCCCTTCTTTCTCTTCCTCGTATGTGAATTTTACACTGTCCGTTTTGTCAACTTGCTTTAAGTGATCAGTTAAATTCTGGACTTCACCTGTTTTTATGATTTCAAGCACGTATATGACCCACTTTTAAAGACTAAATACAAGACCACCCTAGCAGAAATTCTATACAGCAAGAAGTGTATCAAAAGTGTATCAAAGTGTATTAAAACTGTATGAAACGGCAATTTGATACAGTTTTGATATACAAAGGGTGTATTGAAAATGTATCAACTGAAAATATAGGGTATCAAAACTGTATCAAATACCACCTAACTGTATCAAAAATGTATCAAAAGTGTATCAAATTTGAACTTTGCTGTTTTTTAGTGTATGTAAAGTGTATCAAAATGAACTTTTTGGTGCTAGATGTATATCAAAAGTGTATCAAATTGGACTTAGTCAAATTCTGGCTGCATACAGTGTATCAAAAGTGTATTAAATTGGACTTTGCCTGTTTTTTAGTGTATGTAAAGTGTATCAAATTGAACTTAGTTAATTTTTGGTGGCTAGAGGTATATCAAAAGTGTATCAAATTGTACTTAGTCAAATTCTGGCTGCCTACAGTGTATCAAAAGCGTATTAAATTGGACTTTCATAAACTGACCTTTTGTAGTGTATCAAAACTGTATCAATAACTGATCACATGTCTAGATAATGACTCATCATTTTCAAATTTGGCCATGTGGCATGCATGCAGTTAACACCAGGATTTGCATTTGGAAATATACTGTATTTTAGAGCAAATTATGGTGTTTTATTTATCATGATGAAGATACAAACATGCTTGTAGACTGCACATTAGGTTACAATGTAGTTGTAATCAGGGACTGTGATTAAAGAGGATATTTTATTGACTTTGTTCTGATAAGGTAAGCTTACTATATATTATATATAGGGCCTCTATGTATATGTATTAAGCATAAATATAGCATATGCCTGTATAGGGTAACAACTTCAGTGACAAGCACTGCTTTCCAAGCAGGCCCTCCGATGTATGTATGTTCCATTTTGGTTGGGTTTTGCTTCTTTTTTGCAATACTTTCTCACACATTTATCCTATTGCGTTGTAATTTTGAACGTTGATAGGGGAAAGTGCATTGAGCTGCTCCGTGATGGGGGAAAGTGCTAGAGGTCAGCATTGGCAGTAGAGGGCCGTGTTGAATTTGAGCTTGATTAGACTAATTTCAAAATTTGACCTTTGACCTCTTCACTTTGAGCTTTGGGGTCATTAATGTTTGCAAATATGTTTAGATCATGTAAGGATAATTCTTGTTAAATTTGAGCTTGATTGGACCAATTTTGAAATTTGAAAAACTGTATCAAATGTGTATAAAAACTGTATCAAAAGTGTATAAAAACTGTATCAAAAGTGTATAAAAACTGTATCAAAAGTGTATCAAAAACTATCAAAAGTGTATCAAAAAACTATATCAAAAAGTGTATCAAAACTATATCAAAAGTGTATCAAATGGCATGTATCAAAAATAGGGTGGTCCCGCTGGCCAGCATTAGAATTGGAATGCTGATTTGATACAGTGACATATTTGATACACTTTTGATATAATTATGTATAAAATGTGTATAAAATGAAAGGATAAGAATTTCAATGCTAATTTGATACAGTTTAAATTGGAACGCTGATTTGATACAGTTACATATTTCATACACTTTTGATATAATTATGTATGAAATGTGTATGAAATGGAAGGATAAAATTTCAACGCTAATTTGATACAGTTTAAATTGGAACGCTGATTTGATACAGTTACATATTTCATACACTTTTGATATAATTATGTATGAAATGTGTATGAAATGGAAGGATAAAAATTTCAACGCTAATTTGATACAGTTTAAATTGGAACCCTGATTTGATACAGTTACATATTTGATACACTTTTGATATAAATTATGTATGAAATGTGTATGAAATGAAAGGATAAATATTTCAACACTAATTTTATACAGTTTAAATTGGAACCCTGATTTGATACAGTTACATATTTGATACACTTTTCAAATATGTATGAAATGAAATGATACATTTCATTTGATACTTTTTTGATACATTATCTTGGCATTTGATACACTTTTGATATGTATAAAATGTGTATGCAATGTTAATTTGATACAGTTTTGATACATAAAAGTGTATGAAATGAGGGTTCCAATTCAAATACTTTTTATTTCATACATTTTTCATACGTATCAAAAGTGTATAAAATTTCAACCAGGGTAACATATTCAATACACTTTTGATATAAATTATGTATGAAATGTGTATGAAATGAAAGGATAAAAATTGAACGCAAATTTGATACAGTTTAAATTGGAACCCTAATTTGATACAGTAACATATTCGATACACTTTTGATATAAATGATGTATGAAATGTGTATGAAATGAAAGGATAAAATTTCAATGCTAATTTGATACAGTTTAAATTGGAACCCTCATTTGATACAGTAACATATTCGATACACTTTTGATATAAATGACGTATGAAATGTGTATGAAATGAAAGGATAAAAATTTGAACGCTAATTTGATACAGTTTAAATTGGAACCCTGATTTGATACAGTAACATATTCAATACACTTTTGATATAAATTATGTATGAAATGTGTATGAAATGAAAGGATAAAAATTTGAACGAAAATTTGATAGTTTAAATTGGAACCCTCATTTGATACAGTAACATATTCGATAAACTTTTGATATAAATTATGTATGAAATGTTTATGAAATGAAAGGATAAAATTTCAATGCTAATTTGATACAGTTTAAATTGGAACCCTCATTTGATACAGTCACATATTCGATACACTTTTGATATAAATGATGTATGAAATGTGTATGAAATGAAAGGATAAAAATGTGAACGCTAATTTGATACAGTTTAAATTGGAACCCTCATTTGATACAGTCACATATTCGATACACTTTTGATATAAATTATGTATGAAATGTGTATGAAATGAAAGGATAAAAATGTGAACATAAATTTGATACAGTTTAAATTGGAACCCTCATTTGATACAGTAACATATTCGATACACTTTTGATATAAATTATGTATGAAATGTGTATGAAATGAAAGGATAAAAATTTGAACGCTAATTTGATACAGTTTAAATTGGAACCCTCATTTGATACAGTAACATATTCGATACACTTTTGATATAAATTATGTATGAAATGTGTATGAAATGAAAGGATAAAAATTTGAACGCTAATTTGATACAGTTTAAATTGGAACCCTGATTTGATACAGTTACTTATTTGATACACTTTTGATATAATTATGTATCAAATATGTATGAAATGAAAGGATAAAAATTTCAATGCTAATTTGATACAGTTTAAATTGGAACCCTCATTTGATACAGTCACATATTCGATACACTTTTGATATAAATGATGTATGAAATGTGTATGAAATGAAAGGATAAAAATTTGAATGTTAATTTGATACAGTTTAAATTGGAACCCTGATTTGATACAGTAACATATTCAATACACTTTTGATATAAATTATGTATGAAATGTGTATGAAATGAAAGGATAAAATTTGAACGCATAAATTTGATACAGTTTAAATTGGAACCCTCATTTGATACAGTAACATATTTGATACACTTTTGATATAAATTATGTATGAAATGTGTATGAAATGAAAGGATAAAAATTTGAACATAAATTTGATACAGTTTAAATTGGAACCCTCATTTGATACAGTAACATATTCAATACACTTTTGATATAAATTATGTATGAAATGTGTATGAAATGAAAGGATAAAAATTTCAATGCTAATTTGATACAGTTTAAATTGGAACCCTCATTTGATAGTCACATATTCGATACACTTTTGATATAAATGATGTATGAAATGAAAGGATAAAAATTTGAATGTTAATTTGATACAGTTTAAATTGGAACCCTGATTTGATACAGTAACATATTCAATACACTTTTGATATAAATTATGTATGAAATGTGTATGAAATGAAAGGATAAAAATTTGAACGCAAATTTGATAGTTTAAATTGGAACCCTCATTTGATACAGTAACATATTCGATACACTTTTGATATAAATTATGTATGAAATGTGTATGAAATGAAAGGATAAAAATGTGAACGCAAATTTGATACAGTTTAAATTGGAACCCTCATTTGATACAGTAACATATTCGATACACTTTTGATATAAATTATGTATGAAATGTGTATGAAATGAAAGGATAAAAATTTGAACGCTAATTTGATACAGTTTAAATTGGAACCCTCATTTGATACAGTAACATATTCGATACACTTTTGATATAAATTATGTATGAAATGTGTATGAAATGAAAGGATAAAAATTTGAACGCTAATTTGATACAGTTTAAATTGGAACCCTGATTTGATACAGTTACTTATTTGATACACTTTTGATATAATTATGTATCAAATATGTATGAAATGAAAGGATACATTTCATTTGATACTTTTTTGATACATTATCTTGGCATTTGATACACTTTTGATATGTATAAAATGTGTATGCAATGTTAATTTGATACAGTTTTGATACATAAAAGTGTATGAAATGAGGGTTCCAATTCAAAGCCTTTTATTTCATACATTTTTCATACGTATCAAAAGTGGTGTATCAAAAGTGTATCAAATTTCAGCCAGGGCAATCACAACCGGAAGTCAGTTTCCCGAGAAAGTGGATCAGATGATTCACATCTGAAGAAGTCCTCCGACGTGTAGGACGAAATATTAGAGTAAGTAAAAACTTACTGGTTTTGTCAAGCGAAAATGTCTAATTGATATGTCTTACAAACCTGATGAATCTATTCACTATGGTCAAAAAGAATTTTTCATTATCAATTGGACCAATCAGCAACATTGTTGGAATAATTTCACCACACTATTTGAAAGCTCCATTCTGATTGGTGATTAAAATGAAGATATCATGTAATTGACCAATCAGAGGCAATGTTAGATCGGCAGGTAGTGCTCAGGGGTTAACCCAGGTGTAAATGGATACCGGCTTATGATGACAAGAAAAACTTACAGGTACTCGTTGTATGGGACGAGTGGTGGACTTGCCACAGCAACAACATACACAGGGGAGTCTGGCCACAAGTCGCTTAGAAAGAGAGATGGACACTCAACCTGTATTCAAACACAGGCATAAACATTTACCTTATAGGGAGCCCGGACTACAATACTATTTCTAAGTCCGGTTTTGGTGCTAAAACTCATTTGTTTCTTGTACGAGGGGGTATCCAAAAGTTTTTGACATCACCAAGAAGCGAAGGAGCTATATCGATGAAATGTTGTCAGTGCAATTACTGGTCCTTCTCTACATTATGGTCCAAAAATGGTCTCATAAGTATGTTTACTTTTTTTACAGGTGGCGCTATGGGCAGTAGGCGCATAACCTTTTCATGATAAGATCCTCCACTTTCTTGAATTTCTTCACTGTGGCAGCATCATCCGAAAGTGATGGACGTCCACTTCTTGGCTCATCTGTGAGGGACATGTGGCCAGTTTGGAAATTCCTTTTTCAAAAAGCAATAGTGCCATATGACGAGCAATCGTCACCGTAGATAGCTTTCATTTCATCATAGATTTTCTGAGCATTGTAGGCCTAACCCTTCAAATGCAGGAACTTAATCACGCTGCGTGCCTCAATTTTCACCATTTTACAGGTGATGCTAGATGGGCATGAGACCATTTTTGGACCATAATGTAGAGAAGGACCAGTAATTACACTGACAAAATTTCATCGATATAGCTCCTTTGCTTCTGGGTGATGTCAAAAACTTTTGGATACCCCCTCGTATATTTGTATGTGTGCACGAAGTACTGTATATAATAAGTGGTTATATTTTCATGACAAGTTTATTTTCGTGAATTTCAAGAATCCAACCACAACTGCGAAATTATAAACGCACACAATATTACACTCGGTTTCAGAGAAGAATGGTAATACCGTGCTCAAATTGATGCAAGCGCCCTGTTAATGAGTGACATATGCAGACGCAGAGCTTTGTGTGTTCCTCTCAAGAGCGTCGTTATGCGCCGACCAACATTTTGATGCACAATCAGCTAATCAGATTATCGGTCTGTTATGATTGTCAGACGATTGAATTAGCCAATCAGAAACCTACTTCTGTGTTTACGCTGCGCACGCTCTCAAAATGTAAACAAGTGCCGTTCTTCTCGGCCAGAAACTGTAAATAATGCATTTTACGCATGGGGCAGGCTTAAGCAAATATTTTGACATGAAAATATTGGCTTATACAGTGTAATGTAACTGCACTGAAGAGGTCACTTCATCTGTGTGGAAGATTAAGGACATGTCTTCCATCTGAGGTGTATGGATTTCAACTGGAATAGCCACAATCCAATGCATATACACATTGGTAGGATTCCTGTCTGTGTCCTGCCTTGGTCATGTGTCAAGAATTTCAGTTAGAGCCCTTACTGAAGTAATAACAAGGGGAGTATGAATTTCAAATGGAATGAACACATTAGGCAGCTCCATTTGAATTTAAAACACCCTCTGAAAAAACATCAACCTGAATCTTCCACAGACAGGTTGAGTTTCAAGTACAGTTTGTAAATGTGCTAATTCCATTTAAAATTTATACTCCTCCCATGGAAGATAAGTCCAATCTACCACTAGAGCAGGGGGGGCCGGCCAAGATTGGCTCAATTTTGACGTTGTCATTGGTTTTACACGTAAACACAAAAATGTCTCAAATTATTCCAAAACTGTACGTATGTTATTAAGCACTATTTTATCAGTCTAAATCCCTTGAGGTTCGCCAGTGACCCTCATTGTAAGTACTGTTTTTTAATTTTTTTGTATGAATAACGCACGATATGTTACGAGATATACTGAACATCTCCCTCCGTGAGTCAAGGAGTTTACGTGGTGTAGTGGTTATGGATCTCGCCGCCCACACAAAGGGTCCCGAGATCGATTCCCATCCCGGCGATGATTAAAAATTTTCTTTTTTTTTTTTTTTGAATTTAAAATTATTTATTTTCATGTGAAAATGTGTATATTGCACTGGGAAATATATTTTGTGCATTTTTTTTCTGTAATGGGGCCACCCGCCAATAGAGCTAAGAACGGATCTTGGCTCCGGGAAAAATAATTGCGCCCATCGTGCAGGCAGTGTTGCCGCCATATTGTCTGTTTTGTTTACGCTTTTGGCTGTTGCCACATTGAATAATGTAGTCCACCATCGTCTGCACTAGAGGGAGTGTGAACTTTAAATGGAATAGTCCAATTATTTAACTCCTTCCAAGGTTTTGTCTACCTATACATATTCTTTAAATGCTGCTGGATTGGCCAAGACAAAACCATCCTGGTTCTCATCAGGCGTCTCTCCCAAATCAATCGTCTCATAACCAGACTCTACCCCATCCACGCTATCAACCCTCTCATCCTTCTGTGTAAAATCCTTATCTTTAGCACCGGGATTGCTGAACATGATATCATGTGACCTATCATGTGACATAGCAACAGCGGTGGGATGTACCTGGGATAAATTGTTGTTAGGTACCGGTTTCTGAGAGGGGATTCCTCCGTTGTTTTTACTCATCGCCCTTTGCGGTGAGTTTTTAGGTGAGCGAGACGCGTACAGGTTCTGTTCTACGTAGCCTTCCGGGTCGAGTTGATAAGGCAATGGGTATGGTTTGTTGAATTGAGCTGCAGGGTGAGGGGGTAAGTCTGATAGATTGTATAACGCAGCTGCATTGTTTGGATACACTTCAGGAGTAGATGAATCCTGCTTCAATTTCTGTATGGAAATACAAGATATATGGAAATACAAGTTATTAATTAAATTCTGGAAAATTCATGTAAACCATGGCCCTATTTCACCAATAGACAAGTCTATTTACGTTTGAGCCACACAAAATTGGAACATCAATGTTTTTTGTTGTAAGTATCTCTAAAAGACATCCCTAACAATATATCCAAAAAGGACAAAAAATGGAATTGGGGAAAAATGTTACTTTGCATAAAACAAAAATGGCCGCTTTAGGGCTCAAATGTCAAAATTGATTGATTCCAGGTAAAACCCATACCAACATTCCTCTCATAATTAGGGATTCAGAAAAAGTGTAGTTTGACATATCTCCGATGTACAGTTCTGGAGTTATATGCATAAAGGTCAATTGTCAAACTTTGGTCTTCACCATTATCCACAGGGGTAAAATTTGATCAAAGTGGTCTCAAATTGTTCCTCTTGGAACAACATTTAAAAAAAGAATAGTATGCCGTATCTCAGGTGTTTAGTTACCTGGGTAATATCTTAGCGATAGGAAAACTTTGTACATGATGTCAACAATGTTTTAGTATCAACATCCTTCACCATTTCCGCAAATTTCTTTTCTCTAAAGAAAGCACCAGATACATCATATTTAACACGCTACTAGCCAATCACAGGCTGTGGGGAGTTTGATTGACATTGTCGTCAGACGTGAACTACCGTAAAAACTTAGTAAGCATACATTTCCCTGGGCCTCAAGGAAGAACAGATGATTAATTGTGTTTTCAACTGATTGAGTGTCCCAGGTTAAAGAAGAAATAAAACAAACAAACAAAATATGCTTACTATCGAGCGCTTTTGAAAACATGAAATTGTACCAAAGTCCGGCGCTTTACCAACTGAGCTAATGGGGTTGAGACACACATTTGCAAGTTTACTTGTTCGTATATAACTATGTGTATTGATGATTTGCTCAAAACCCTTTACACTTTTGTGGTGAGGCTCTTCATGTTTGCATGTTTTAAAAGCGCTCGATAGTAAGCACATATGCTAACTATCAAGTTTTTACGGTACTTTCTTAATCTCCAACTTTTATTTTTACCTTTGCTGTAATAAGATCTGATGGACCATGTGGGAAGTCATCAAAACCAGCATTGGTGTAAAAGGCTGCATCCTCTGCTGGGCGTCTTCTGTACTTCCATTTTCTGTTACAACACAAAACAGTATTTGTAACATTATCAAATGGGTGTGAGGTTTGATCAGGCATCATAGATACATATTGAGCATTTATAAAGCGCTGCTACATAAAGAGCGTAGCGCTACAAACAATATTGAAGGTGGCAAAAGGCCAAAATATATACACAAGCAAAATATATACAGAGCAAAAATATAATTAATTATACAAATGTGTCTTAAGAGACTTCTTAAAAACAGAAAGTGATGCAGATTCACGGATGTTAACACGGATATGAGGCATGATCGGCAAAATTACTGTGAAGAGAACTGAATATTTACATGCACAAATGAAACAAATTCCAGTCAATAATTCTGGGGATTGTCAATGCAGGGACTGGTAGCAGGCACAAATAAAACATGCGCATCAATGGTGCGGTAAGCTCCCCTGAATTGGGCATTATTGATTACAAAAGGGTGATTATTTTAACTAGGGAGCCAATGTGTGACATGCATATTTTCCATAAAGTTGCCATCAAATCAGAGCAACAATTTGACTTCCAGATGACCTTTGCCATTTGATTACCTATGCTTGTTTTTAAAATGCAACTCTCACACTTTCAAATTTATTTTCAGGAAGTATTTGCCCAATCAGCAGCCATTTTCTGAAATTTAGTAAATTATTTGACCTATGGGTGACCTCTGACCTTGTTGTCCTTGACACCCCATTTGACCTTTCCCATAAGAAGTAATTTGACCCACCTTAGTAATGATCTAGATAATATTTTTAGTATTTTTGTACATTGACTGCATTCGACCCAAAGATGACCCTTGACCTCAACATCTTTGAGGTCACCACAAGTCCCCACTCAATGATGATCATTGCTACCAAGTTTGAGTTCACTAGTAGTGATACGTTTGGAAAGGGATTTATTTTATGAAACTTGAATCAAATTAGCACCTACATCAGGGATTCTCAACTGGTGGTGCATGGTGCATTGACGCAAGCCAAGTGGCGCTTGACTGCATGAAAAAAAACAGGGGCATTGAGTGGGCCCCTGGACCCCATGCCATGATGCTTCACTCGCTCAGAGAGTGGAGCTTGAGCAATTTTATTTTCTATAAGTGGAGCTTCAGATACTTTACTTGCGAACCCCTGACCTACATGTATAGTACCGTATACACAAAACAGTAGTGATTGCAAAGTCTCTTTCAGGATAGACAAAATAGTAAAAACAACAACAAAAAACATACAAAAAAACAAGGAGTTTGTACCCCTCTAAAAACACAAGAATAAAGGAAGTAAAGACACATAAAAGCGATGGGAAATAAAAGAGTTAAATACATGTAAAACAGTGTCTTACAAGCTAGCTGAAATATGAATAAGAAAATGCTAAATTATCATAAATATAAATACTTGGTTGTTAGGAACCAAATATAGTATATCAATAACATCATTCATATGATCTCTATTAACTGAAACAACAAAACTGCATGCACCAAAAAGGAAATATTATGGCAATGAATTGAGGTTGAATTGGTTACATGCATTGTGGACAGGGTCAAGTAGTAAGAGTTTGAACAATGTTCAACATCAGGACAGTGAATTAATTAGACAATCTGAATTGTATCTAGTCTATAGACTGTTCATAGATATCAAATTCAAGATCAAATCTGTCAATTAACTAATTCAAATTATTTCATTATGGTAGCATTTTTAAATATAAATCAATTAAACATTTAATCTAAAGGAGACTTTTTGGTTTTGCTGGAGGGCACAATTCAAGTTTTGGTATTTTTCTATGGAATTTGTCAATTTCTTTACTCCGATGGGGGAGGTGTGCTACGATTGGGGGGGGGCATGTGCCCTGTGCTCCTATGATAGTAGGCCACTGTAATAATGTACTTCTTGATTGTGTTACCCTTCACTATCAAAAATAAATCTATACATGAATTATAGGGATTGTGCATGCCTTCACAAGGATCTTTGTTGATTCAAGGATCAAAATTTCACATGCTGAAGAATGGACATCTTATACTTAAAAACTGACATGTTTCCAGAGCACCAATTTCAAGTCTTGGGACACCAGGTGCAAAATACTCTAGTGTTATTACGTTTGTGAAGATTATCATTCATCCAGGTAGTAAACAGTGTTAATATTAACTATAATCTAGTCAACTGGACTTACTATTTTTGAGTGGGAAATTTTCATGTCCAATCCTGAACGCATCATCAGCCCTACTGATTGTCTGGTGGCAAAAGTTCAGCGATCAGGAAGATACCTCTCAGGTTGAACTCAAAGGTGGTGACCTGTGATACTACAACATCCGTTTCACAGATCAATGAACTTTTGCCGCCAGACAATAAGTAGGGCTGATGATGCGTTCAGGATTGGATGTGAAAATTTCCCACTCAAAAATAGTAAGTCCAGTTGACTAGATTCTAGTGTTATTAGTTATTTTGATCCCTGTGGTTATCCTTAAAACTAAGGAAAGAAATGGAATGAATTAAATTTCTTCAGAAATGTGCTATTCCAGTTGAAATCCATACACCCCCGATAGAAGACCTGACATTAATCTCCCACACAGGGGGTGTAGATTTCAAATGGAGTCACCCATTTAGGTAACCCCATTTGAAATTCAAACTCCCTGTGCGGAACATTAAGGCCCTGTCTTCCATAAAGGATATGGATTTCAACTGGACTAGCCCAGTCAATGAACCTGGCAGCAGCATACAAATGGGGAATCATTCCAAATAGCAAACACACTCACAATATTATTTCCAAGACACTACTTACCCTATCTCACTTAATTGTGGTCTCCATTATAATGTTGTTCCTTGTTTTGATACAAATTGTACAAACCAATACCAAGTTATAGATCTTGTATTTTTCTCCTGGTGGTAGGGGTGGGTGTGGGCACTCCTACTTTGGAGGTGACATGTATGTAGAGCTGTCTTAAAAGACCC
Organism: Amphiura filiformis; assembly: GCF_039555335.1. Taxonomy (NCBI): domain Eukaryota; kingdom Metazoa; phylum Echinodermata; class Ophiuroidea; order Amphilepidida; family Amphiuridae; genus Amphiura; species Amphiura filiformis. The sequence goes on along the minus strand of NC_092635.1, from coordinate 46,675,998 downwards.
AGCCCCTTTTCCAGCATCGCTGTCACCCAAAGACATCACATTTGTTTGATTTTTTTTAAAAACATGCTCCGTCATCCAAAGACCCCTTATTTTCCATTCGCTCTGCGCTCTGTCACCCAAAGGCCCTCATTTTTTCGATTTAAACAGCAATTTTCAATATCACTGATTTTGTTACTTATTTTGATTTTAAAAAAAAACATTTGAAACCATTTATAACTAGAATCTTCTGTGTGGCTCTTATGGCTATCACCCAAAGACCGCATAAATTACAAAAAGTCTTCCGATCAGAAGATGAAATGTCTAAAAACGTGAGTAAATTATTGGACTTTATGGTCATTATGTTCTTACCAAATGCCCCCCTAATTTAGGTCCAAACGGTACATCTCTCACCATATGACCCCACTTATGTTTTTATTATTTTGCTCTCACTGAATGCCAAAAATCATGCTCTCAACTTGTATGACTTTCAACTGGAATATAGCCCTTTTGACTTGGAAGTGCCGAACTGAACACACCTGTCTATGTGAGCCTCATTTGGTTTGGAAGTACAGAACTTAACACATCTGTATGTGAGCCTCATTTGGTTTGGAAGTACAGAACTTAACACATCTGTCCATGTGGGCCTCATTTATTATTTTTTTTATTGAAAGGAAAGCACACAATTAGTCTGATCCAGTAGTGGCACTGGTGGCCCCATATTTTCTTGGGGTCATTAGGGGGTGAATTTTTTGGGGAGACCCCAAAAATTGTCTCTACTTTGTCATTTTCCCAAAAAAGTCAAAATTTCCCTAATTTATTTTGACTGGTAGGAAAGTAGGAAGGGGAAAGCCCAAGATTTGGGACACCCCCCCCCTGGTGCCATCACTGGTCTGATCACAGCTCTACAGTTTTATACACCTTACCTAAAATATATACAGGATATGAGAACAAAGGCAACTATGATACATGACGCAACCGACACAGCTACTCCGGTGAGAAGGACATGGTGATGCTCTGTAGAGTCTGAGAAAGAAGAAAACAGATAAAATGTACACTCTTCATCGTTTTGTTTCACAGAGGATATTATGATTGAAAGAACAAATTTCTTATATAATATTTGCAAGTATGTATTCAGTAGCTGATGATAAAAACACTTGAAACGGTGCGAGCGAAGCGAGTAAGCCGAACGCTTGATCGGAGTACTATCTTTTTAGCGAATGCTAGGGATCGGGGAATAGGCTATGAGGGTATCATTCCCCTAATTTTTTATTTTCTTTTGCTCTTTTTATGATGAAATTTCATAATTTACTTCCGGAAATGTAAAAAAATATAAAAAATAAATAAATAGGAATTACACAGCGATCAAGGTGGCGTAAGGTTAGGGTATTGCATTTTGTGTGTTTCCATAGTGACATATAGTTTTGTACTTATTGTTTTCATTTTGTCTTTATTTCTTTTGAAAAATATATAAAAATAAAATTTATTTAGTTTACTATAGAAATTTCACATAATTTACAAAATATAATGAATGTCTGATTTTCACAACTTGATTTTAAATTGGCATTTCTTCAAACCTGAATTTCTTGAAAAGTTGTTTATTCGTGGTACACCACTATACGCCACTATGGAATACAGCCGACAAAATATGCTACTAACGAAGGTGCAAAACAATTCATTTGGATTGTTATTACAATTTCCGAATGAGCCAATTGCTTCATTTGGATCATAGGCATTGATTGATTGATTGATTGATTGATTGATTGATAGCAATGCAATAATCTGTCAATGCACAATTGATGGTGCATTTTTGTATAATATAGGACTTTTGGTAAAAACTAAACATGACATGAAATTTAGTCAACTTTGCTGCTTCCCAAATTTCTTAATATACCACAAAATACCTGACAGTATTGTTGGTGAAAATTTCTGAAAAAAGTGCAACATTTTCATTTACATTAAAGTCATCACATAGGAAGGATGTTATTAATTGTTACTGATAAAAGAAAATTTGTTCATATATTTCATATTTCTGCTTCTTTTGGGTGAGCTCCATATACATTGTTTGTACATAATGTTGTCCATTGATTAGATATCTTGGCCTGGGGGCCTATACACAAAAATTGCAGCCAGGAAATACAAAGTCAATGTGTAGCTTCCTCCCTATATTTCCTCACCAGACCATGCTGCAAGCTACAAATGTACCATGTTATAGGTTTATTAAATGAGGGATAGCAAATATGCAAAAATTGGAGGAAATTCAGGAAAATATACTGATTCTATGTTTAGTTTTATTGACTATTTTCTTGGAGTATCTCAATTCACCCTCATCTTCTTACACACACCCTACTCATAATCATATACATGTACATGTACATGCAACAGTTGGTCCTTGGATTTTATACCGGCAAGCAAGGACTGGCATTTCAGATTTGAAACTGTGTAGTGGACTTTTATACACAAATCTGACAATTAATTGCCACTCTGTGGATCTGACATTATACCGCAAATGATGGACCTTACAGGCTAAATTCTTTCTACAGGGGTGTAGCGCCTCATGGACGTCCATTTTGTTGTGTGTTCACGTTTTAAGGGCCACTACAGACTCTGAGTATTCGATATGTAACATATCTACACTTATTTAATCTAGTCTCATTCTATTTCCAGTAAGTTCTAACAAATCATTGATGACATAAAATCGATAATATGTTACGTAGAATATCTAGTAGAAACATATTATTGATTTTACGTCATCAAATATTCGTTAGAACTTGAACATTACTGGAAATAGAATGGGATTAGATAAAAAGTCTGTAGGGCCAAAGAGTTTAGGAATTATATATTTCACAGCTGAACAAAACTTAATACCCAATCATAAATATGACACAATCTGGTCCATGGAGGCCAAATGCAGCAATTCTGGGATATATATAAAAGCAAAAATATGGAGTAAAAACAATAAAATACATAAGAAAATACAAAACTTCAAGAATGTTAGACCTTTGGTGTTCAATATAATGATTATAATAACATTAATTTTCAAAAATACCTGCATTGGCCCCCATGGTGCGATAGTGTCGCAAATATAAAACGGCACCTGTCGAAGGCAATAAGTTTGCCTGTCTTGAAAGACAACTGATGGAGAATGAGTAGCCCCTTAAGACACCTACATACATGTACTCACATACAAAACAATTTGCAGACTATTATGTTTATCAATGAATCATGCCCTTCTCCCCATTCCAGAAAAATACAGCACTAATTTTTTGGAATTAAAAAAATATTATCAAGTTCTGCCAAATGAAACATAGCTCAATCCTAATCCTTGAATTTAGCCCTAACTGCAGATAAAAGAAAAAATTCACTATTTTACTAATTTCTTGAAAAAAGAGCCAAAAACATGCATTTTTGCATGTTTTTTTGACAATCGAGTCACAAAAATCACAGACTTGGAACAAGTCTAAGCATTCAAAATCTTGAATCGTATATGCTGAAATTTTGCTCCGATTTTCACTTTTTTGTAATTGTATTACATTAAATGGTTGGTTATAAGAATGAAACATGTCTTTTCCAAAATTTAGAATGCATAAACTGAAATTAGTCTTAAAACAAATCTTTGGGCTTTATTGTCACAGCATACGAAAAACACCCTAAAAACGCATGTTTTTGGCCCTTATTTCCCAAAATTGGCTACCGTAAATATTAAACTTTGACTTTTATTGCTAGTTACATGTAGGACTAACTAAAGGATTAGGATTTTGCTATGTTTCATTTGGCAAAACAGGATATTTTATTAGTTCTGTATTTTTCTGGAATAGGCAGTACACCGTTCCCCTGATGCCAGTGAGTTTGACAGCTCTGTCTTAATACTAGGGATTTGTTGAGACATGCGGCAGACCTGAATTTAGAGCTTCAGTGGTAATTTGGAAAATGGGGATTTCCTCTGTACTGCTGATCCTACATGATAACTATATGCAAGGTGTGAACTGTCATCTATATTAATGATTTGTAGTGTAGAGTAAAATATTTTCTTAATATTTATTATCAAGTTTTATTTGTGGAGCACATCAATTATGATTTTAAATGATTTGAACTGTTCTTTAATCAAGATATTCATATTTTTTTCTTTTATATTAACCCTAACACCTAAAAATCTTACAAAATCTTACAAGGAAAACCACTGCGCATGCATGCATTCCAAGTGATGGCATTGCGCAATCATCACCCTAAGTCATTTATGGGCACCAAGTCGCTGGCCGGGCAAGCGACTCCCCCGTGGCATGAGGTCAGTGATCGTGTGTGTGGCACCCGAGGGGTCCCAGGGTCAATTCCCTGGGGTGCCAAGTGAAATCTTTCTTCATCTTCTCTCCTTTTTCGTTCCTTCTCTGCCTTCCGATAGCAAAAAAGCATGTTCCTTGTTAGGGTTAATATTCAATTTATTGGAAGAAACATATATGGCAAAATGCAAACCTATAAGGAGATCTTCCAAAAATAAGCCACAAGATCAGGGAAAGAAGAATCTGGTTTGCTGATCATTGTTCCAGAAGTGAGGAGCACGCATCAAAAATGGTTCATTATAGATAATCAAGCATGGGAGGCGGAAACCTGGAAGACCTGCTCTGACCTACATTGACATTCTGGAAGATTACACTGGACTGGAGGCAGCAGACTTGAGGACACCAATGGAGGACAAAAGTGGAAGGCTATTAGAGTTGGAGTGTCTGACACCACTCAAATTAAGTACGGAAGCAAGCAAACAAAAATAATAGACTGGGAAAATAAAAATCAGTGTTATTTTATAAACTTCTGTTTGGGAATAGAATAAAGATACAAATCTTAAAATTTGGATTACTCCTGAAAACTTAATACATCCCCAAAATATTGACTCCAGTTTTATAACTATTTAAAAACTATATAAAAACAGGGAAAATCTGTTCCAACTAACCAGCAGGGAACCAAAGGATGGATCCAAAAGGATACAACAGTGTCACACCTGAGACGAATATATAAGGTATATTCGTCTCAGGTCACACTAGCAATCTGTCTCCACTATATTGAGAGCAGGTCTCCTATTTTACTCCTTGAAAAAGAAAAGTTTTGTCTTTTTGAAACGTCAGGTTTTTAACTCTGTTTATATATTTTGTATTACTCCCCCATTGGATGTTGTGTCATATTTTCCCTGTTTTTAATTTTATTTAAAAACTGCAGAAAAGAAAGTAACACCTCTTTTCAATCATTTCTCAACATCAATTTCTATGTCAACACTGACTGTCAAACCAAATTAATCAGGGCTGGAAAAATATTAATTTCCTGGGAAGGTAAGTTAAATTCACTCAAAGTACAGCAAACTTTTCCATATTTTAAAATGTATTTCTTACATTTTGAAGGAAAATTACCCTCCAAATTCCAAAATTACCCTCCAAATTCCAAAATGTCCCTTCAAATTCCAAAATGTCCCTTCAAATTCCAAAATGTCCCTTCAAATTCCAAAATGTCCCTTCAAATTCCAAAATGTCCCTTCAAATTCCAAAATGACCCTTCAAACTCCAAAATGTCCCTCCAAATTCCAAAATGTCCCTTCAAATTCCAAAATGTCCCTTCAAATTCCAAAATGTCCCTTCAAATTCCAAAATGTCCCTTCAAATTCCAAAATGTCCCTTCAAATTCCAAAATGTCCCTTCAAATTCCAAAATGTCCCTTCAAATTCCAAAATTTCTCTGAAATGAGCTTCCTGGATTCCACATTTTTTCAAGAAATGCTTAATAATTAATTTTCATTCCTATATCCAATTTCTAAAACTTTGTGTTCATTTAGGGGACTATGCATGTGTTCCAAGAGCATGATTTACTGCGTATCAAAAACATACTTTTCAAGTAATTATTTATCTAAAAATATGTTTCCAAATAGCCAGATAACCATGTCTACCGATGGAGTTCTTTTGGCACATGAATGCATACGTATATTACTTTAGATCCATGGCAAAATCCCAACTAGTCAATCAATAACCAGTACTGACCAGCCTGAGCTCGCTGCTCACGCTGGTAATTAATATGTCATGATTGGAGGGCACTTGGCCAGTTCTAGAATGCATTCTGACTTCAAATGGCCAGCCAGATTTTCTCCAAGGAAGCACATGGCTTAAATCAGTTGCACTGTGCATTAAAGGACTTGTGTATTTCCTCAAAACCTGACCTGGTTTAACAGCTACACTGCGAGTCCAATAATCACTGGACTGCAAATGGGCCAGTTAAAATCCATGCACCCCATATGAAGACATGACCATATTCTCCCCCAGAGGGAGTGTAGATTGCAAATGGAGTCAACCATTCAGATAACCCTGAGACTAGTCAGGTAAGTCTGTCCACATAGAAGTACAAACCAAATCTGTGGCATCGGGGGTCGATGCTTTGCGTCACACGCACTGCATGTCAAAAAACCACGATGCGTAAAGAACGTAGTGCACTCGGCAAGTACAAATCGCGCAGCAGTTGGCGTGCCAAAGAAGCATTTACACACGCATTGCACTGAAATAATTATTCTTATACCTCCAGTTTACGAGGTCTATTTACTTTGTACTTCTATGTGGACAGACTGTATACTAGTCTCAGGATAACCCCATTTGAAATTCACACTCCCTCTGTGGAATATTATTAGGTCATGTCTTCCACCGGGGGTGTATGGATTTCAACTTAAATAGCCCAATCCACACCCCATATATCATCTTACCTAGTTCATCTTTTGATACCACCATTTCCTTAGTGGCGTTTGACAAGATTCCGTTTCCAGCATTTAATGGATGCGTAGACATCTGATACGTGTCCTGCTTCTGCACAGTGCTTATTTTGAAGTCAAACCAGTACAGCCTGATGTTACATGGCTCCTGATATTGATAAATATGTACAGAAAGTTTTAAACAACAAAATGGACAAAATAAAATGTAATTCTAAGTTTAATACAAGTATGATGCAAAAGGTAAATAGAGACACGCCCATTTAACATGAAATTTTCTCTGAAAATGCACATGGCGAAGCAAAGGAATGATATATATGATACCATATCACTTAAACATGCTAAGGGGGCTGGCATTTTCTTCGGAAGGGGGGTCTCAAATATACTGGGGGGTCATAGAATTTTTAGACCCAAAATAGGAGGTTATAATTTTTTAACACCCAAAATAGGGGGTTATAGAATTATTAAGGGCTGGTGACCCAAAATTTTCTGTGTGTGCATTCTTTAACTTCACAATCAAAATGTGTATAATACTGCATACAATATATAGCTATATAATGCAAAAAAAAATTTACGCGCTCGGCGCACCTTCTTTACACTTACGATAAAAACTTTAACGTGCTCCGAGCAGTCCGTGCACTTTCTTCACTCTTGGATTTGGTCTTGAGTCTGTAGGTGGAAGGGGTGGTGGTGGGTGGGGGGTCATAACATTTTCTACCCAAGATAGGGGGGTCGTAAAAAAAAATTTGCCCGCGATAGGAGGGGTCACAAAAAAATTGACTCCAGTCAACCAAAATATTTGGGACCCCCTTCCGAAGAAAATGCCAGCCCGCTAAATATGAGGCACAACTTCTGAAATCATTAGCTGATGTTGCCATCATCGTCATGATACCCATACTCCCTCAATATTAGACTCATTCCTCATCCCTTACTGATGTAGCTACCAGTATAGGCCTATACAGTAAGCCAAAAAATTAAGGTACCAGTTATGTTCATCCCCTGTATATCCTAAACAAAGGCAGATATGTCAGAATTGGAACCAGCAGCCAATAGCTGCATCTTTTAGCTCGAATTTAAGACCTCATTCGTTAAAATTGTGCAAGAAATAAAGACATGACTATCCAAAAACCCAAGGAAGATGTCAATTTAAAAGTTGCAGTTTGTGTTTCTTCTTTAGGATTTAGGTCACTGTTTCTTTAATTCTCAACCAATTTCAACAAGGTCTTAAATCAGAGCTAAAGAGTACAGGTATTGGCTGCTTATTTTAATTTTGACATATTTTTCTTTATTTAGGATATACAGGGGTGAACACAACGGGTACCTTAATTCGTTGGCTTACTGTATATAAAATTACCCTGTATATCTTTTATGTGAAGCTGAACTTGCAATAAAAATAAATTTATACATCCCCTGGGGCTCATAAATACCCTTGAGAGGAATATCAATACCTGCATAAAGGCACAGATTCTAGAAGTAATAGGTGATCAGTAAGGGACTGTTCACAAACACTTGTTGAGGGGGGGGGGGGGCTGATGCAAAAATTTTATCATGAACATTTTTCGGCCCCCTTTTCAGACCTCAACAATTTTAGCCCCCCCTTATGACATGAAAATTATGGGTCAACCCCATAGAAAAGCATATAATCTCAATTTTCCCAGGAAAATTTGTGGTCATTTATTTCAGGGTCCCCTAAGGAGGGTCAAAATTTTTAAGGGCCCTCCTTTTTGCATCAGGCCCCCCTAACAAGTGTTTGTGAACGGTCCCTAAGTACTGCCAAATTACACACAACAAAGTACCCCCAAAAAAAAAAGAAATTATACAAAAAAATTGTAATTAAATTTTCAAGTCCATGAGCACATTTCACCGTCGCAATGTGATATCAATTTAATCAATCATTGCCAGGTTAACTGGTTCATGTTATCTGATACTGAACTAATTTTATTCATCACTTTATGAAAAACAAAACAAAAAGAAATCTGACATTGTTGCTTTAACTACTCATATAATACTTCATTTTCAGCAATGCTCAGTTACATTATATTGCCAATAACCAGACACTTCCTCCAGGGAATCTTGAGTGACAAGTCATCTGTTGCTTCTTGAAGTTTTTATTCTCAAGGTTGATGCCCGGGGTTGATGCACTTTCTAACCCCACTGACAACAGCTCCAAGAACAATAGAACATGAAAAACACTACCGGTAACCCCTCCCACCTAATATAAGCAACTCATGATGATTTTTGACTTCGGATACATTGTATTTTAAATGCATTGTTTATATGCATGCAAATTCCCATTTTAAGGAGCTGTGCAATAATTATAATTATGAGCCCCGGGAGGGTAAAATTGGGGGGGACAAAGATTTTTGGCAAGCTGAGTGGGGGGAAAGCAATTTTGGCAGGCCAAGGAGGGGGAGCAAGCAATTTTTGGCACACATTTACAGGGCACCCTTTAAATAACATAAAAAGGCTTAGGAAAACACTACAGAAAGGATGTTCAAATATATGCAAAATATCTAGACCATTTAAAGTTTGCAAATTGGGAACCCAAAAATTTGGCATCTTCAAGGGGGGGGCGAAGATTTTTTGGCAGGCCGAGAGGGGGGCATGCAATTTTTGGCAGGCCAAGAGGAGGGGCAAGCAATTTTTGGCACACCATTTAAAAATTAAAATAATTATTGCACAGCCCCTACATGTAAGTGCTCCCTGTGATTGCCTACCATAAAATCAGGGACTGCCTTTTGAGGAGAGCAAGAGCAATCATTCTCTACTGCTCTCCTTAAATCTGTTATAGGAGAGTGATTTTTAGCTCTCCTTAGTTGACCATTCTCTCCTTAAGTTCTTTTGTAAATGCTCTAAACAGCTCTCCTTGAAGGTTCCAGAAGAGCTATTTTAAAATGCTCTCCTGCAAATTTCAAAAGACAGCCCCTGTAAAATCAAATTGAAAAGTACACAAAAGTACACTATTTAGAATGAAAATAATCTGGCAAATCCAACTTTGATATCAGAGTAGTTAATGTAAAACTGCTCGGTTTTGGAAAAAACTCGTATTAAAAAAGCATGGTTTTGACTAAAGTGTAACATGTATTAAAGTAAAGTTTCTATTTTTACAGAAAACAGAAAAAATAATATAGTATTTGAAAATGGAAAACAGGTAAACTACAATTTTGCAAAATTAAACTCATTTCCACTTAAAATACTGGCTATTTTGAATGTACATTCAGCCAGAAGGCCCAATGAAATATAAAGCTCCTGAATTTATATAATACGCCTTTTCATCGCTGAGCGACTTACTCGAGAACTCTAGCTTTGAATTTGCACACGATTGTTACGCATTCGATGCTACATGTAGAGTGCCTTGATATCGTTTTTTGTGGGACAGTGGTGCAATTTTTTGCACCGGAGGTTATTTATTCTGTTAATGTTGAAATTGTAAAGAAAGTTATTTCGATGAGTCTCTATCGAATTGAAAATTCCTGGATCCACCCCTGAAAGTGGGTGTGTAACTTACACTTTCGGGTGTGTAAAACATATGCCTGGTCGAGCACCCTCACAGACCCGAATGTAGTGAGGGTGCTTGGTATATTCGCCATGTTTCAAATACATGGATGGCCAGCATCATGGCCCGCAAATTTAAGCTTTATGAGAAACCTATATTTAGTTGCAAAATGAGAACACAGAGTGGCTTATCTTTAACCCACATTCTCAATCTCTCATGCCAGAGGTTAAAATAAAACGATCCCTAACTAATTATCAAAAGATTGTAAATTTAATTTCTTGAAACATGCCGGCGAAACGATTTGTTTACAAGTAACAATCCTTGTTCCGACACCGATTTCATTCATTCGTAGTAGACGTTGTAATTGACAGTTTGACATTTCCGCCGGAGGATAATGTGAATCCATTAAGGGATCTGGAATGAGTGTTTTGAGCGCTTCGATAGTATTTTTTTGGGACATGAGAGCACATCAGACATATCGAATTGCATTCTGAATACGAAGAATGTCTTTCTGATATCAAATAATTTTCACTTTTGAATTCACGATCAAATACAAATTTTATGACAAATTATTAAAATTTGATATTTTTCACATTTTTGATATATAACAGTCCTCGAAGTAAATTTTACCAATCTAATGATATATTCTTAAAGTGTATGTACCTGGGAGGAAAGGCCGACGATCAATTAGAAATTTTGACCTTTCATATTGAAGATATGGATTTTTTCCCCCAAAAGACCTATTTTTTTTGTATTTTGGGAAAAAGATCCATATCTTCAATACTAAAGGTCAAAATTTTCAATTGATCGTCAGCTTTTCATCCCACCTACATACACTTTAAGTATAAATCATCAGATTTATAAAGTTTACTTCGAGTACTGTTAAATATCAAAAATATCAATTTTTAATCATTTGCCATAAAATGTGTACGGTATTACATTTGCGAATTTCAAAAATCAAAATTATTTGATATCAGAAGGACATTCTTCGTATTCAGAATGCAATTCGATATGTCTGATGTGCTCTAAGGCGTGTGAAAGTCGATTCCGAGTTTATCGTCCCCCACCCGCATCACTTTTTGGAAACCAAAAACACCCGCGTCAAATTTTCAAAAATGCCAAAATAATTCATTATTTTCAAAGTATCAGTGTTTTCACCAGTTTTAGCAATTGGAAACATATATTTTTGTTTGTAAAACATATAAATTTATAACTTGGAACCAAAACCAGGCTCTTTTCTAACTTTTCTAGTCCCTACCCATATAAAAACATGTTTATAAATAACATGTATGAGTGTGGCTTTAAATCAACACACACTTTAGGTCAATAATGAAATCTGATGAAATAAAAAATGAAAAATGAAAAAGTCACCTCACCAACCTGGGAAAAAAAAGGGACGATAAACTCGGAATTGACTTTCATGGGCCTAATGTTCCACAATAAAAACTGTCCAAACGTTCATACCCCATCCCTTAAGATGTAGCGATCAATTTCACGGTTTAAGGGGTACTACACCCCTGGCCAATTTTGTGCCTATTTTTGAATTTTTCTCAAAAATTATAGCGCATTAGTGACAAGTAAGATATGTATATTATAGGGGCAAGGACTACAACTACTGCACTGAAAATTTAGCAATTCAAGGCAAGTAATTATTGATTTATTGATCAAATATTGGTTTTCCTCATTTTTGACTGTAACTCCACAACTGTTGTCTGTGCTGAAATAAAATTTCCAGTGCAGTAGTTGTAGTCCTTGCCCCTATAATTATACATATCTTACTTGTCACCAATATGCTATAATTTTTGAGAAAAATGCAAAAATAGGCACAAAATTGGGCAGGGGGTGTAGTACCCCCTAGTTAAACCTCTCCTTTGGGGTGATTTCCATTTCTTGCTATCATTTAAAGCCTGAAACCATCAATACTATAGGCTATCAGTCGCTTGTGCAGATATATATATATATATATGTTTTAAAACATTGGATTCTATTTCTTGTTTATTGTTCACTGTATGGAAAAGCCTCTTCTGTTGTATCTTGTTTTGGTTGTATTTCCCACGCATATGTAAAACACTCCCTACACGGCTGGCTGCCTATAAATAGGTAACCCAGGCAAACCTTAGTTAACACATTTGCTAGTCAGTCAAATTCGCCGACAATGTCAATGCATTTTTACATAGAAATTTAAAACAAGTGCCCGAAGAAAGAAACCTACATAAATATGTTTTCTATACTTCACTTGACCCAAATATATGATTTTTTATGGTGATAAGTCACCCGCACATGGAATTTTAGAGGATTTGGATAGCATTTCCATTAAAAAAGCTGCTATCATAATGAGACTAAGATCTAGAAACACCCCCGAAATGCCGTTTTGGGGAATTTGGCTAGCTGAAACTTTTTGATGAAAGTCAATCTTTGACAAGATGTAACTTTGCTACGGAAAGTGCTATGAAAAAATGGTTTTCAGTTTTGGCTTTGTTTACTCAAGGGCTTTAATTTGATATATAAAATGATGCAGTTTGATGGCAAATTTAAATTCACCTAGCATACCTACTATAAAGCCCTTGGCGATGGAGTGTAAAATTCACCTTTTTTACACTAAAACTACAGACATGACTGAGTCATGCGAGTGGTATAAACCATTTCATAATTTAGTCACCCGCGCACACTTCAGGATTTGCTGTTACCCACATGACCAGACCTGTACCGAGATAACCCCACAAGAAACTACAATTAAATTTACATCAGAGTCGGCTGTCAAATTTTGCACCCTGCAGATATATGATCGACTTGTTTTTTGTCAACGTATTCAAAATCAAATGCATGATTGGCACAAATTATAATTTGTGTAATATTCAAACATATTCGTCATGCTCTACATTAAACAACTTACACAGGCAACTTAGAACAAAACACTCCATAAATATTGCCTCTTCAATCGTCTGTAAGATAATCAGTCAAGTCAATAAACACGATTTTCCCGGGACAAAGTTGCACCGAAATGTGTGGGTTTGTAAACACTACAACAGGTGTGTCATTGCCCTTTGACCCCATTAAACCGAGTTTGCGGGTCGGCCAAAGGTCATTGTCAGCTACGCCACAAAAAGCTGAAAAGAAGTGGTCTTGTGACATGAACTTACGTGTTTTAATTAATAAATATAACATTTTCAGTGGTAAATGTTTGTATTCTCGGAATGAATGAGTTATTAAAGCGAGTCATGGCGGTGGTTTCACGCTGCTTGTTTTTCGTGGTGCTGTTTAGTGTTGGTAAGACAGTACATTTTTAAGCTTACTTAATTAAGGCAGCTGTGTACTCTCAGACATGTATGCATGTAGTAAAAGTGCAATAACTTTGTAATTATTCACGCAAGACATACAAAAGTATACATTTTTATAAAGGCAAGACATCAATGAATCTTAATATAAATATAGATTTGGTGTAAGAACAACAATTATGAAGAAAATCACAAAAAGTGAGTTTTTGGCAATATTTGTTTGGTACATCATAACAAAAAACACTCTTTCCAAAATATTTTATTTTGTTTTTATCTCAATCTTGAGGCTCCATTCCAAAAACGATTTTTTTGGTTTTTTGATATTGGCCTTATTTTTTGAGATATTGAACATATAAGGCAATAAAGGCATCAAAATGAACTTTTAAAAATTCACAAACGCCTATTTGCACAAAATGATGCCTAAAATCGGAAATAGACCAAAATATAAAAAAAATGGGAAAACCGTTTCTCGAGTCGATCATGCTTCTTACGATGATCATATTTGCTTACATATAGATGCTGTATTTATTGAGTTATCGTGTACCTAAATCGTCATTTTACCGAGAAAATGAACATTGAAATAATGGCCGTTGAAGTTTAAAGTGATCACATTTTGCACTTTCATCGAATCTCACAGGAGAATGCGGCAGTTTTCGTTTTTCTACCTTACATTACATGAACATCGCGTAAATCCACGGCCCTTGAGAAGTTTGAGCGAAATCCATTCATAACTTGATATTTAAATCGGGGAAAGAACTTGAAAAACCCACATTTTATCAGCTAAAACGGAGCCATTTGAACACTAGGTTTTTGTGAAATCAGTGCTTTTCCATAAGATGCGCCGCACATGCAGATAAGCGTCGGCATGTCGTAAGCGATTTGTGCGTTAACAAATTGCGATGCGATACGCGCGCGATGCGTTGTTATGCCGCGTGTACCCTGCTGGTACAACAAAGATTTTCTTTCCTTTTCAATTTCAAACACGAGTGGAATAGTAAAATAAAATCCTTAAAATATTGCAGGTGGAGTTTACAAATCTGGATTTCATTCCTTGTATTTATGAAAAACATAACAAAGTACAAACATATCAAAAAAACTCAATTTCGCGAAAGAAACAATGTCTAGAGTACACAGCCGCGTTAAAAGGGGGTACTAGTACACCCCTCGATAAATTTGTGTCTATTTTTGCATTTTTCTCAAAAACTAATAACACACTGGTAACAAAAGTTATGTGTATTATACATGTATAGGGGCAAGGAATCCAATTACTACACTGGAATTTCAGTGACCCAAGACAAGCGGTTCGTTATTTATTAGGTATGCCAGGCAAACACATTTGCTAGTCAGCCAAATTCGCCGACAATGTCAATGCATTTTTACATAGAAATTTAAAACAACTGGCCGAAGAAAGAAACCTACATAAATATGTTTTCTATACCGGTACTTCACTTGACCCAAATATATGATTTTTTATGGTGATAAGTCACTCGCACATGGAATTTTAGAGGGATCTTGATAGCAGTTCCATTAAAAAAAGCTGCTATCATCATGAGATTAAGATCTAGAAACACCCCGAAATGCCGTTTTGGGGAATTTTGCTAGCTGAATCTTTTGACATTGTTTGATGAAAGTCAATCTTTGACAAGATGTAACTTTGCTACGGAAAGTGCTATGAAAAAAAGGTTTTCAGTTTTGGCTTTGTTTACTCAAGGGCTTTAATTTGATATAAAATGATGCAGTTTGATGGCAAATTTGAATTCACCTAGCATACTATATTTATGATAAGAAATAAGGTACCACTATAGTAAGAATTCCAATTGAATGAATGCAGCTTTTAACAGCTGCACTCGATCCAACCGCGATCGTATATCGCGTATTTCAAACTACAACGCGAACGCACGACCTTGGATACAATGCTAACCAATCATGAGTGCGTTGGCATTTTTGGATTCACTTCGCGTTACTCACGCACAGTCGCACACGCTGGCATACATCACGCAGTGTACGCAAAAATTCGTCACGCTATTAAAAGCTGCGTTCATTCAATTGGAATTCTCACTATAGGAATGTACCTCATTTCCTATCATATAAATAATGATATATGCTGAACCGCTTGTCTTGAGTTACTGAAATTTCAGTGTAGTAATTGGATCCCTTGTCCCAATAATATACATAACTTTTGTTACCAGTGTGTTATTATTTTTTGAGAAAAATGCAAAAATAGTCACAAATTTACCACAGGGGTGTAGTACCCCCTTCCTTTAAATCCATGAATCTCACATGCTCATCACATGAATCATGATCCATGGATCATGTGGATCAGCTCAACGAGATGAGGAGTGGGTTGAAATAACTCTCTACAGCCTAGAAATAATGATCACCTCTGCCAAAATGCAGCAAATTTAATTAAACATGATTTACATGATTATGATATTCATCATCATGAAGGGGTGGTGTAATAATTATGTGTACCCCGGGGTGAATTATAGGGGGGCAAAGATTTTTGGCAGGCCAAAAGGGGGGGCAATTGGCAGGTCGAAGGGGGGTCAAGCGATTTTGGCAGGTCGAAAGGGGGGCAAGCAATTTTGTACGGATATTTTGGGCACGTTTCTATATTACGCCCTAAAAGGCGTAGGAAAACGTTCTGAACACGTTCAAATATGCAAAATTTCCTGCTCCCTGCACTCGCATTATATGTTAAGACAATTTAAGGTTTTAAATTGGGTCCCCAAAATCTTGCATGTGTAAGGGGGGGCAAAGATTTTTGGCACGTCAAAAGGGGGGCAAAGGTTTTTGGCACGTCGAAAGGGGGGGCAAAGGTTTTTGGCACGGCCAAAGGGGGGACAAGCGATTTTGGCAGACCATTTTGAGAATTCACCCCGGGGTACACATAATTATTGCACCACCCCTAATGTTCATGGAAATCTATCTACACATCATGAATCCCCATGATGCCTGTATGCCAGGTGAATTCAAATTTGCCATCAAACTGCATCATTTTATTGATCAAATTAAAGCCCTTGAGTAAAGAATGCTAACACTGAAAACCTTTTTGTCATAGCACTTTCCGTAGCAAAGTTACATCTAGTCAAAGATTGACTTTCATCAAAAAGATTCAGCTTGCAAAATTCCCCAAAAAAGCATTTCGGGGGTGTTTCTAGATCTTAGTCTCATGACGATAGCAGCTTTTTTAATGGAACTGCTATCAAAATCCCAAAAAAATCCCCCAAAAAAAATCATATATTTGGGTCAAGTGAAGTATAGACAACATATTTATGAAGGTTTCCTTGAGCAAGCGGTTCTTTTAGATTTCAATGTAAATTTGTATTGCCGGTTTAGGCCATTTTGGCTGACTAAAATTATGTGTTAACTGACGTTTCCCTCTCATACAAATGTACCTACATGATGATTAATAGCTTGTTCACGTAGCGGTTCCGTTGTCCCACTGGCCTACTACCATGCAGGGTTCGATTTAGAAAATAAAATTTACGTGCACAACTTTGGTTTTTCCTCAAAATGGGCTGAATAACACAAAATTTTGCATGCACGGGCAAAATTCTACATGCACAGAGCCAAAGTTACATGCATTTGTGCATGTAAAACCCCTCTAAATCGAACCCTACTACCATGACTACACGTAGATTACTTGGCAATCGGAGTGTTATCGTCAGAGCACCTCGGACTAGATGATTAATTATAAGTGTCCATGAGTGTCGCAAGCGTCAGGATTTTTTCGGGGCATGGGGAGGGCAAGTGAATGTCGGGGGGGCAAAAATCAATTGCTGCAGAAAGGGAGTGAAAATTTTCGTAATATTTGTACCCGGATGACCATGGTAACCTATTGACACCAGATTGGTTCAGTGGTATAATGGCTTTTGATTGATTGATCTCATCAGTATTTTTACCCCCACATTTTCCCTTTGAAGTATTATCTGTTTAATATTGCCATTCAATAAAATTTGTACTATGTAGATAAAATAAAGACTTCGCTTTGAAAGAAAGTAACATAATACTTGGCACTTGAAAAAAAAACACCCTTTCTGAAACAAAATTGTCATTAACAGGGTAGCGTTAACCCCCGATCGAGGGTGAATGACCCCCTAAATTTAAAAAATATTAATTTTTCACCCTCTATATTGGCAATATGTGCAAGCTCGGGGTGAACTCTGACCCTCTACAATCAATCTGGTTAATTCTTACAGGTAGAAACATTGGCAATAATATTCGTCTTATTTTAGATATCATTGATCACACTGATGCCAATAACATTCCAGGTGTTATTCTTTTGCTGGACATAGAAAAAGCGTTTGACAGTGTAAGTCATGATTTTCTTTTTGAAGTTTTGAAACGCTTTAATTTTGGGGATAAATTTATTAGCTGGATTCAAACAATTTACTCATGTAGGAAGAGTTATGTAATGAATAATGGATTCCTCACTACAGGTATTGATATGAATAGGGGAATTTTTCAAGGTTGTCCTATTTATCCATATTTGTTCCTTTTTATTATGGAAACAGCAGCTTTGGCAATAAGGCAAAATAACAATATTGAGGGCATTCCAATTGCTGATAAAGAATTAAAAATTTCTATGTTGGCAGATGATATGACATGTTTTCTAAATGGCTCCGCGGATTCTTTTCACAATCTTTTTTCTACTTTTAACACATTTGAGATTTGTTCTGGTTGCAAACTTAATTTTTCTAAATCAGAAGCCATTTGGATTGGTAGCAAAAAGGAAATCAAGATTTTCCTTTTAGGAATCAAGGTCTCATCTGGAAAGATATGAAATTCAAAACTTTGGGCATTCACATTTCTCTTAATTTAAACGTGATTTTTGATCTTAACTTTAAGCCTAAGCTGAAACAAATTGAGCAGATTTTAAATTGTTGGAGGGCTAGGAATCTTACATTGCTTGGTAAAATTTGTGTTGTCAAGTCGCTTTTGTTGCCTCAGCTGTTGTACCTCTTCTCGCTATTATGTACCGTATTAAAATTCCTTAATCCTTTTTTAAAGATTTAGAAAAGTTATTTTTTAAATTTATTTGGAGTGGTGGTAACGATAGGGTTAAAAGAAAATATATGTGTTCTGATTATTCAGTTGCTGGCTTGTGAATGATTAATCCATACATTTTTGCTCTTGCTCAGAAGATTTCATGGGTTAAACGTTTATTAGATAATAATTATGAAAGTACATGGAAAACCATTGAGCTTTTGGCTTTGGAATCTTTTCATCCAGATACAGATATTCTATGGAAATCTTTTGCCCCTGAGAGTATTATTCGTAAGCTGGGCAATACTCAACTGGCTGATGCCATTAGAACATGGTACATTATTTACAGAGATAAAGCAGTGTTTAATACCTGGGATATTAAATTTTCTGATTTGGGTGCTTTGCAGTACTTATGGTTTAATTCTAGACTCAGCCAAATCGAAACAGTATTTTTACTCAGATGAATGGTTTGACAAAGGCATTTGCAATATCATTGACCTTTTAAATATTGATGGGCCTCAACCTATTGTTCTTCCATTTGATCAGTTGATTGAGAAATTTGGTATATCTCATAAAGATAAGAGATTTTATAATTTTCTTATTAAGAATATTCCATGTGAGTGGTTGGAGTATCCTAATATTCAAAATGATGATGTTTTTGAATTATTTGTGAAGAAGTTAATTGATGCTCCAAAAGTTCCTAAATATGCTTATTCGTTGATGTTGGACAAGTGCCTTCCAGATAAACAAATTTCCTCCTGGGAAACCTTTGCGGGCTTCACTGTGGATTCGGAGGATTGGGAAGAAATTCATCTTAGGAATTTCAAATGTTCCATTAGTTCCAAATTACGTTCATTTTATTTTAAATTTTTTCATGATGCCAAAATGTTGCTTTTAATGATTTTTTATTTAAAATAAAAAGAAAAAATTCTCCCAACTGTGCTTTTTGTGATAAAGCTCCGGAAACTTCTTCCCACATTTTTTGCAATTGTGATATTGTTTTACCTATTTGGGAGGCGCTTGTTCAAGTTATCAAAGTTAAACATGACATTGATTTTGATTTGTCAACATTTGTGACTCCTCGCCACAACTGAGCCCGGATGTCGCCAGTGCCACTATTGAGATATGCTCCATCGAACTTAACAATAAACAATAGGAAAGAAAGGATTTATTGACTGTTTTATTGATTTTCACTACTTAAATGTCAAGTACTATAGACATGATATACATCATTTTAAAGCTAATTTCAAGCAGAATATTTTGGTTGAATATCTCAAAAATGATGATTGGCGACATCCGGGCTCAGTTGTATGAGGAGTCACATTTGATAAATTATTTGGAGTGCTCTTAGATAAATATATCACTTACATTTGCTTATGTTTGAAATATCATATCTATCTGTGTAAATTTCAAGACAAAAAACCTACTTTAGTTTCATTTAAAACTTTTCTGAATGTTCTTAAAGATACCGAATATTATATTGCTAAGAGGAAAGGTAAATTGTCTGTGCATTTAAAAAAATGGAGATTTGAATTGTAACTCTCTAGTTTTTCACTTGTATAATGTTTTAGTTGTACCACTGTAATCTATTTTTGTATGCTGCTTTTTTTTGTTTTTTCCATGTGATTTCTCTGTGATTTCTTTGTTTTGATAATAAAAATACCCTCCATATATTGGGAATGTGCAAGCTCGGGGGTGAACTCTGACCCTCTACTTTTGGACCTTACTCCTACCCCTGACTACACTGCAAAATATTTTTCACCCCCGAGATTTAATTTTCACCCCATGTATTTAGATTTTCTGCAAGCCCGGGAGTGAAAAACACGGGAAAACAACCCCTGACTTTCGGGCCTTAATGCTACCCCTGGTCATTAAGGACCATCAATAAACCAACATGGTTAAAAATGCAACCCAAATCTGCCGCACATCCCCATGGCCATATTTCCACTAAGAATCCCTCCCCGGGAGGGCACCAATAGCACTCGCAATCGCAAACTGTGGAGCACTCCAAAGCTCCGGCACTCACAAGATCATCTTCATGTAATAACATTGACAAGCTATGATTATATTAAAAAGTTTCCAATTTAGGGATAGGGTACTGGGTACTGGTACCCCCAAAGAAAATCTGAACCATAGTACTAGTAGCCGTAAATCTGTCTCGTTTGAGTTGAGAGCTCTTTCACCCGCATTATTTGGCCCAGTGGATTTGCCTCAGCTCAGTTTTATCACTGTTTTATCAATAGACCTTTTATCTTCAGTTTTATGCCAATCTTCATCTGTAATTCATTATCCTGCTAGTTCTTCCAAGTTTCAACTCTTTCCTGAATCCAGATGTATGTGTTTGTCTTTTGTCCACGTACTACCATCATGTAACCCTGTTGTTTAAGCCCATGAGAACTACCTGCCTATTGGTCAAAAAGAAGTTTTCATTATCAATTGGACCAATCAGCAAATATTGTTAAAATAATTTCACTACGGAAAAAAACTTGGGGTGAATTATTTGCAAAGCTTCATTCTGATTAGTGATGAATGTGACGATATCATGTAATTGACCAATGTTAGATTGGCAGGTACATGTACATGTAGTGCTCAGGGGTTAAAACAAATTCAAACTGTTATCAAAATCATTGTTCTCCCCCACCCCTCTCTGATCTCTCTTTGTTCCCTCCCATCTTTTCATATTTTTCCATGTTCTATATAGCCCTTCAAAATTCAAATCATTAAAACCCCATTCCAATCATCTATTGTTCTATTGTATTCCAGTCCACTATGGATTCTCTCCAGTATATATCCTTGCTAAGATGTCCATCGGCAAACCTCTGTCATCATTATTCTTTCGTGAGGAAAACATTTTTTTTTTGCTTCTTGATCATGTTGATATGAGAGTTTTAAAAATGCCATATCATCATCCTGCTACGATAATCAGTTACGTAATCACCCTAATTATTTCTGATTTGTCCCTTTAATTTGTCTCAAATGCATGCTTGAACCATATTTTGTACATGTACTTCTCAAAATTACAAAAATATTACTTGAGAATTATTGTAGCAGGCTGATGATATGTGAAAAATTAAATCGGTTTACACATCTGCACGATCTGGGCATCTTCTACCTTTTGTTCGGCTATTGGTGTGGAGTGGCTAACCAGGGGTAGCATTAAGGCCCGAAAGTCGGGGGTTGTTTTCCTGTGTTTTTCACTCTCGAGCTTGCAGAAAATCCAAATACATGGGGTGAGAATTAAATCTCGGGGGTGAAAAATATTTTGCAGTGTAGTCAGGGGTAGGAGTAAGGTCCAAAAGTAGAGGGTCAGAGTTCACCCCCGAGCTTGCACATTCCCAATATATGGAGGGTGAAAAATTAATATTTTTTAAATTTCGGGGGTCATTCACCCCCGATCGGGGTTAACGCTACCCTGTGGCTAACCAAACTGGCTGTGGAGGAGATTTTTTGGTCTGCTCGATGATTTTTTTTTTCAATTCTCGATTAGTTTTCTTTCTTTCAAACCTATATCTGTTAACTGGATGTGTATTTTTATTTCTCAATTAAGGGTTTTTCTATCTCGGTGTTGTTTTTTATTCTCATCGATCTTTTTTATCCTGGATTAAGTGTTTTTGTTCTTGGTGGAGTTTTTTTTCTTTCTCAGTGTGGTTTTTTTTTCCTTAATGAATTTTTTTGCTTTCTCTATGTGTTTTTTTTTGTTCTCGGTGAAGTTTTTTTCCTTCTCAGTGGGCAGAGTAATGGGAGAGAACATGGACCTTTTCGAGCATCATTATTTCTGAATTGTATCTCCAAAGTATATAAAACTATACATTTTTGGAAAGGAAATGAGTCAAGGAATCCCATGGTGATGTCCGATTTTTTCAAAAATCTTGAGTTTTTGATAAAATCACAAAAATCACTTTTTACCCCAATTTTTTGTGACAACTTAAAAAAAAACCAGTTCGGAGTAAAAAAAAATCAGTTAGCTTTTAATGAAGAAGAGACATGAACTTAGGGAAGGTTTTTTTTATTTGTTTGAAATTCGTCTCTGTTTTCGAAATATTGAAAAAAACATGTCATGTGAAAAAAGCAATTTTGTTATTCTATTCAGCTAAAAATTGCACATAATGGTGTATATTTTTGTTTAAAACAAATATTTTGAAAAAATGAGAAAACCTTCCCTAGACTTTGATGTACTCTAAACGATAGTGCAAAAAGTTTACCTTTTGCTTGCATATTTTTCGAGTTATCTTGTCACAAAAATTGTGCAATATTGTCAAAAGTGAACTATGAGAAATCGACGTTTTAGTAAAAAAATGTCAAAATTATGCACAAAATGTCCTTATATTTTAAAACGGCAAGACTTTCACGCTTGTAAAAGCTGTATCGGGTGCATAGTCTTAATATGTATCTTTTTGCAACAATGAATTTATAATGTCTGCTTTTAGTGCGCCAAAATTCAAAATAATTAAAAAATCCAAGTGGCATTTTGACTGCAAATTTTGTGTTGTTTACACCGCATTTGCGGCGTTAAAAACATACCGAACGCGCCTTGACTGCGTTGGACATACGGCATGAGAGTTGCGCCAAGCGTCACACGACGCGAATCCACAATATTTCGCATTCAGCATTTCTGACTCATTATTTCCGCCAATTTACTAAGCTGTCTTGAGCCATGTGACTTTTTAGAGTTGAAAAGAGTGAAATAAATCAAGCAAAAATACGTGTAAATATTAACAAGTTGTATTTTATCAGTTTCAAGTGAAAGAATACATCTTAGTGTTGATAAATATCAAGAAATCTCAAATTTGGGCGTGGACGAATGTGTTATCCATTACTCTGGCCTTAACATGGTTGATTTGTAAACTTGTGCACATGCTAACATTTGTGAGTTCCTATACTTCCAAACACCATTTTATATACCAGGTCTCATACAAAGAGCTATGGGTGATTAGTCCCCTAAACTTCACAAAATAGCACATGTGATAAAATGTTTGTCAATGGCAGAAAGTATAAATTACGAATAAGCGAGAGCTATTTTTAATATTTGTGTTTTTTCCTTGTACATGTACATGTAGCACAAGCGGTTGATACTCCAGTTGATGTCAACAAGATAGATGAAGGATACCTGGTAGAATTACCAAACAAAAAAGATAGTGACATCCTGGCAATCTACACCTTGACGGATGAACCTAAAAAGACTGATGGGAATGTCATGGCGAGTAGCACTGATGAATTTGGATACCACCCTATCACATATGATACTGCCTATGTAAACATCACAAATAATCTGGATGAAGGTATTCACGTATGGGGGAATTCAGATGAGTGTTACAAGGTAAAGATAATTTTGATTGGCTCAGCGACACAAAGATATCAAATCACTCTGGGTGTATGATTGCCTCATCAGTTGACCTGCTATAAATGTGATTGCCTCTGTGATGTGAGTGCATATTTGTGCATGTACTTTGCAGTGGCTGCCCCACAGGGGGGGAATTATGGGGAAAATTCCCCCAGTCAGAGCTCTTGCCCCCCTGTTTCCCCTAGTAAAAACCCAAAATTACGAAAATTTCCACTTTTTGCTGCAATTTTTCGCAAAATTTGTTGATTTTGCCCCCCCTGAAATTCACTTTCCCCCTCAATGCCCCCTCAATTCCCCCCCCCCAATAAAATTTCCTGATGCCGCCACTGGTACTTTGATTACAGGCAATGAATGCAGCTAAAGACATATATTTTTATGCCACTGAGCCTAATGACATACATCTTTGTGTCACTGAGCCTATAATAAAAATGTCCATTGAATGAACACAGCTCTGCCAACAGCTGTACACAATCCAACCGTAGACGAACACACGACCTTGGATACTTCACAAGTGTGCTGGCATTCACTTCAGCATTACGCACACAGTATACACAGACAATTGTCGCACTGTGTGTTGACAGTCGTGTTCATTCAAATACATCTTTGTGCCACTGAGCCTAATGACATACATGTACATCTTTGTGTCACTGAGTCTAATGACACACATCATTATCCCACTGAGCCAATGAAAAGTAAACCATTGTATTTCCTCCTTACAGTGTAAACTAAGGTATCTGGGAGATGTACATCAGATGTCTACCAAAGTGCTATATATGGATACCAGGTGGAAGCTTCAGATCGCCATCTATAGTAAGGATGACACAATACAATATTGCCGGTAAGTTGGTTGCTCTATGCTTTGGGTCACTCCAGTGGCATAGCCAAGGGAGGCAGATGCCATCCTCCCCACCCTCCCTCCCCCTGTGAGATATCTTCCCCCTAGCCCCCTTCTGTGGGATGCTGGCTACCCTGGTATTTAAGATTTGTAGGCATTTTTTGGTACTTTTTAACCCATTTTTGTCAAATTTTGCCCCCCTTAAAGGTTGCCTTTGCCTCCTTCCCACTGAAAAATGCCTGGCTATACATTGGTTCAATAAGTTCGGCAGTGATATTTGCGGTTGCGCCGCAAGCATGCCGACAAATTGCCCATGTACGCTCTGTGCAATTACCTTTACATGCAAGATTTGATACTGCAGCCAGCAAAATATGCACATATATCACTGACAAACTTGAGGTAACTCGATTATACGCCACTGGGTCACTCAGGGTCGGAGTGTAAAGATGAGAAATCAGCAGTTGGATTTTTTTTTGCGGGGGGCATCAAAAGTTAAGCTTTGCCTCACTGATTACCCTTGATTTTACTTCTGTCACACATGGGTTTTTTTGTCTCAATGCCATTGGGCTATTCCAGTTGAAATCCATACTCCCCCTGTGGAAGATTTCGGAAATATCTTCCACAGAGGGAGTATGTTTCTCAGATGTAATTGGTCAGGGTTATATAATCATTTTGAAACCTACTACTCCTGCATTATGACTTTACAGCTGGTGTGAGTATTTCAAATGGAAGTTACCCAAATGTCTAATCTATTTGAAATTCATACTCCCTCTGTGGAAGACATTAGCTAAATCTTCCATAGGGGTAGTGTGGATTTTAAATGGAATAGCACATTCCTTGCTTTTTTTCTACAGATTGTATTATCACTTTGGAGAAGAAGGCAGATACACATACTTTGTCAATCGCAATACATCGACAAGTTCTGGAGTTGAATGTACAAAACCTATTACTATCAACAGAGAACCTCAAGATGCTAATATACGTAAGTTTGCACATGTTAATATC
Source organism: Amphiura filiformis (assembly GCF_039555335.1). Taxonomy (NCBI): domain Eukaryota; kingdom Metazoa; phylum Echinodermata; class Ophiuroidea; order Amphilepidida; family Amphiuridae; genus Amphiura; species Amphiura filiformis. Next base: position 46,650,352 of record NC_092635.1, on the reverse strand, counting down.
CTACGGAAAAATGTGCCTCAAATCACCTACAGGATGGTCTGATTTCATCATGTATGCTATTATCACTTGGGTTTAATGACTTAAAACTTAAATAAGATACTCCTTGATTTCAGATTGCTTGAAACATTTCAAACAATTTTGCAAATATTTTTCAGGTACTAACTTTCCGCATTAATAACATTTTTGGATTTGTTGAATGTAAGAGATTGCACTGACATTCCTGATTTAAAGAAAATTAGTACTAGTTAGGGGGCCTAACTACAGTAACATAATAACATTTAACAATCTTCTCCCAATCCCCCCCCCCCCAGCCTTTGATTTTAGTTGGAGGTCCATTTTCATATTGGGCAAGTTTGTTTTATTTCTTCCCAGCCCAACTCTTCCAAATGAAAGCTAACATGACTCGACCCAGACCTTTAACCGGCCCGACACTTTTCCGTAACAATTAAGCGGCTTAGTGGCTTTCTTTCATTTTACCTCATTATTTTGGCTTAAAATGATCAGAAAACCTCCTTAACTTCTTTAGCATGACTATGCGTACACTTGTCAGCTCTAACTTGTAAATTTTAAAACTTGATATTCCTTACATTCCAGCCATTTACATAGCCCTTGCAGTGTATGGGGGATTTGCTCTTGTGTACATTTTTATCGCCGCTGGAATAAGGTGAGTCTGTTTTGTTAATATTTTGCGATAATTTGGTGGTTAGAATGAAGCAATATTTTTTTCAAATGTTTTTTGGTCATGTTACAAAACTAAAGACAGTTAACATTAAAGGAAGGTGACCTGATATATTTGAAAAATCAAATTCTTTAAAACTTATTTATAACATAAACTGTTGTCCATTTCAAGCATTCATGCAAAAAGATCATGTAAATGTTCATTGTAAATGTGACTAATTCTTCATGGAATTACTGACATTTAATACAGCGTAAAACTGGCAGTCTACAGTGTTTTTATTAATGATACTCATCATGATCATGTAATAAATTGATATCAAATAGGAGATCATATTTTTCTCATTAACATACTGAAATTAGGAGTTCCAAATTGATGTATTTCCGAAGATATCATCAAAAAACTGCTGAATTAGTCAAAAATGTGGTATACCATATTTGAGACGAATTCTTCGGAAATATACCGATTTGGAATGCCTAATTTCAATATGTTAATGAGAGCTTTCACCTGATACCAAAATCTGCATTTTGATAGGGTAAAGTTGGGGATGAGGCTGTCAATCAGGTCACCCACCTTTAAATAAGAAAATCAAATTAGTATAGCTAAAAAGTTATGCTTTTGTCAACAAAATTATTGTGTTAAAGCTCACAGATTAAAAAGTATGATGTTTTTCCTACTCTAGGGCTTATTTTATGATTAGGGCTAAATTTATGAATAGGGCTAGTTTTCTGATTACTTACACCATTTTCTGGTATTCACTTTATGTTGCCAGCAAATTATTCTTGATTACACATTTTATCATGATATCGTTGAACTTTGAGTGTGCATTAAAAATCTGTTCTTGAAACGATAAGATAAGCACAGACTAATGTCAACATGCCTTTATGGCGTTGGGAAGTTCACTTGATAAGGCCAAAAAAAATAAATTGTTTGGTTGTCTGGTCCAAAAAGGTAAGGTCGGTCGGTCAGATTAAAATTTTTTTTTTTTTAATGGCCTTGTGGAAGCAAAAGAGGCAAAGTAAGTTAAAGACAATGTGTAATGTTTAAGGTTTTTACATGGTGTTTAGGTTCATTAAACACTTATGCAGTTGTACAGCAACATGAATACATGTATGAATTAAGGCTGTTGATTTCCGTTTAATGGTCTAAACAGCTGAAACGGTAAAAAATTGGCTGTTTAAACGTAAAAAAAACCCAAAAAAAACCAGCTAGCAATGCATACTAATTCAATGTGTCCCTGGCTGTTCAATAGAAGCATAAGTAATCAAAATGTACAACTTTATCCAACTTAGAAAAAAATAGCATTTTTTAGTAGCAGTATTTCTCCGGTTTACAACCTTGAATAACAAGTAATTTAGGGCCTGTAACTTCTTCTTTTTTTCAAAAAAAAAAAAAATCAAAAATCGGGTCGGTCGGTGGAGTACAACCAAACAACTTTTTTTTTTGCCTAACCTCAAGGCAAAGTCAAAGAGTTTAGCCAGGTCAACATGCTGAGTCTGCTGGGTTGGGTTAATGCTGCATTTATGGTACTGTACTACCAAAAGAGTTATTTATTTATTTATCCTCTTTTTTTTCTTCAAAAAAATACAGCACTAATTATTTTAGATTAAAAAAAATATTATCTTGTTGTGCCAAATGAAACAGCTAAAATCTAGAACCTAATCCTCTAGTACTACTAAATGAGAATAAAAGTTCAAATTTTTGCAACTTGAGGGAAAACATCCAAAAAACATGTCATTTTGCTTGTTTTCTTACATTTGCAGTCCAAAGACTTGACTTGCCATACATGTAAAAGTAATCAAAATGCTTGAGAGAAGACTAAGAGTTTGCTCATAATTTTAATATTTTATGTTATTTTTTATAATTGGATATAAAAAATATTAGAAAATGTGTTTTCCAAAAATTAGAATGCATAACCAGAAATTAGTCTTAGTACAAATACAAGTCTTTGGGTTTGATCGTCACAACATACAAAAAAAACACCCTAAAATGAATAATTGTTGCCCTTTATTTCCAAAACTTGGCCAAATATTAAACTTTTACTTTTATTGCCAGTTAGTTCTATCTAAGGATTGATTGGGTTTGTAGCTATAATTTATTTGGCAAAACAGGATATTTTTATCCCAACAAATTATTGGTGTATTTTTCTGGAATCAGAGAGTATAATGCATCATGCTGGCAGGGTGTAAGCCGATGGTCGACACAATAACATTTTTTTTTCATAATTTCTTCACACCAAAAACAATTTTATACTTATCAAGAAAGTAAAATTGTAATCAACTTCTCACAACTTACATTGTTGAGGTTAGTGGCCTGCGACCAGCATCCACAGGTCTTCAATATCAACTTATGTTGGATTTTGATGGTAGCGGGAAACTGGGCAGTGGCGTCGCAGCACATTGAAAGTGGGGGGGGGCCAGGTTGTTCAGTTCCCCCGAATGGAGTCTGATTAGGAGTAAAAACGAGCGGAATGACCGATTTCCCCCGAATTTCCCCTGATTTCCTCCGAATGACCAACAAAAGTGGGGGCCTGTGCCCCCCTGCCCCCCTTGCGCACGCCACTGAAACTGGGTCATCTGACCGAAAGTAGCAATGGATGTTGACCTTTGCAGGTCAGATGTTCTTATCTTCCAGATCGTTGAACTTCCAGATGGATCATGATTGCCGTTCATACATCTTCATAGATGCACACAAAAGAAATTTAATTATTTGTTTCACTTTAAATGCAATTTATTTTACATGTTTAATTCAATCTAAAACAAAAAGTCTAAAACAAAATTTGTTTCCGTTTTCTTTTTCTTCAGAGATGGATGGTTTGATAAAATTCTATGTTGCTTTTCTACCGATCATCTTGTCACCAATGTAAGTGTTGACTAAAACCAAACTGTATTTTACCATGTAGGTGTAACACAAGTACCATATTCTACCTAACTAGTGCCCTGCACATCGTCATCATCCTTATATCTTCGTGTTAAAAATTGCCGTGATAGTACAGCGAATCCTCTCGTTTTTTAACAGCTACGCATCGCGATTTTGTTCGAGATAGGCCGAACGACTCAGGCTAAGCATACCATGACTATCATATGAGATACCACAGCGTTTCTATATTCTACACATTATTACGATTTGTGTATGCTCTAGTACTCCATATGATGTTTCTATTATAAGAAAAAAATTTGTTTTCAGGTAAAACCAGAGTTTTTTGTTTCCAGTACACTCACTCGTAAATCAGTACACTAATTAGCGGGGCCTTGCAGCTTGCTGTGGATATCTTTTACTGCATTTTTTAATGTAAAAAATTTGAAATCCAATGTAAAAATTGAGATATATTTAATTTTGAGAATGACATTTATACTATATAGGTATAAAGGAACGCGTTTAGCCCATCCAGGTGCACGTCCACTAACACAATGCAGTAAACTTTCTTTATCTGTGTCAATAATAGAATATTGATTTCAACAGAGTATTGAGCTGTATGGAAAAAAATATTTATAATACAGGGTGTTGACACTGTGCCCTGTGTGCTTAAGTATGTTATCTAGAGGGGCGCTAAATAAGTACCATATTTTAACAATCAAAGTGGATATTATTTCCAGAATAGGGTATATTGCTGATAGCGATTGATAGGCAAAAATGATGCATGCTGGGAATGAAAAGGGCTCAAATTCCATTTTTTAACCCTTTTCATTCCCAGCATTCATCATGTTTGCCTAACAATTGCTATCAACAATATACCTTATATTGTACCATCTATATTTGTGGGTCCTTTGATGCACGAGCAAAACAGCTGCCTGAACGCATTGACATCACTGCCACATCAGGGTGAAAATGGTATAGTTATCTGGCTTTGTCAGAATAAGAAAATCACAGTGACATAATCTATATAATGTTGGTTTATTTGATTATTTGACAGGAGCTTGGATCACCAGAAACAGCATCCCATGTACCACCAGCATCAGATAGAAACAGTATCAACAGACAACAGCCCAGCAAACCTAAACGGCTGAAGTCCCTAGATACATTCAGAGGGTAAGAATGTGATTCATAGTTCAAAATGAGAACATCATTATTTCACAAGATAATAGTCTTGGTCCCACTGAGCCAAAAAGGGCTCTAACAAGGTTGAACCAAACACTGCATTTTCAGTTATAAAAGCTCAATTCAGCTGAGGCTACAACACAATGTTTTAGCAGCCATGTTTTAAATTTGGCCATCATATTTGTAACTCTCAATTTCCCAATGAGCAAGTGGCAGCTGTAAGCTATGATCATGATTTTCCAATAAGCTGCTTTGACAATTTTGAGCAAGATGCATTTTGGGTAATATTATGAGGGATAAGTTAAAAAGCCCCAAACTCATGTGCATGTTTCAGCTTACTCAAGTTTACTGACTTCTAAACATGCATGGTTGCTTTGCCTAAATATGGAAAGAGCTTATACAGTCCTTATGATAATAACTTGAAACATGTTGTTTTCACTTGCAGCATAAGTATAGTTCTTATGATATTGGTCAACTATGGAGGAGGAAAATATTGGTTTTTGGTCCATGCAAGATGGAATGGCAAGTTATTCACAAGACCCCATTGGATGACACTGTTTCAAACCATTAATCCCTAATTGATTTGTGCTTATGCATACGGCATGTGTGATGCGATCAAGTGAAATGAGTCATTGTCAAACAAATCAAAAATTCAGTTATCAAGTCCATTATATGGGCCAGTTGTAGACCCTTTTTTAGTGGGGACCGTTCACAAACACTTGTTCGGGAGGCCTGATGCAAAAAAAAAAAAAATTCACCGCAAACATTTTTCGGGGCCCCCATTTTAAGATCTCAAAATTTATTATTAAAACCCCATCACAATTGGACTTACAGTTTCAGAAATATGGTCATTTTAGTGTTACTCAGACAAATAAAATACAAAGGAATTTCAACACTCACTCTTATTGGCTGTATCTCAAAATCAATATTAGCAACAAAGGACTCGTTTAGCTTCATCACATCACATGTTTTTTGTGAGTAACTGGAATTAGGTGACAGCTTAGAGATTAGAGTGAAAGAGACCAGACTCATAATTAATCTATGTACAATGCGATGGTAAATCCCAGCTTTGGATTTTCACACTGTGGGGCCAAAAGTATGTCCACAGTGGATCATGAAAAGCCTGAAATCAAACAATATAAATTAGCTTCACATACAGATACACAAGCTCTGTGTACCAACACTCTATTTGCATCAGCTATTGTTTTCTGTGTGTTTTTAAACCAAACGTTTTTAAACCAAAGATCGAGTGGTTAAAGCACAGGTCTCGTATACCTGAGGTCCTGGGTTTAATTCCCAGGCGGGATCAATTTTATACTTTGTCCCTTGCGACAGCGAACCTGATGAAAAATCAAGTTCATTACAAAGAATTTCTGGTTATGAAATAGTGTCAGCCAATTATTTAGTTGGTTTGGATGATATTAGCAATGCATGTTCTGTCTCTTTCTGCATGTAGCCTAACAATTACAATAACCCAAACTGCTATTAATAAAAATCTGCATGCTCTCTGTATTTTCCTTTCTGTTAACTATAGAATATGTATCGTTGTGATGATCTTTGTCAACTTTGGCGGTGGAAAATATTGGTTCTTTGAGCATTTTACTTGGAATGGTAATGAATCATATTCATTCACAAGCCAAACATCCAGTGGCGTAGCTAGGGGTTGTGGCGCCCAGGGCTAAGGATACATAGTGGTGCCCCCTCACCCCCCAAAAGGAATCTAGAAACAATTGCGCGTGGAGCACAAGAAAATTTGCACAGCACAAGTACCACTAATTAATTTTGGTTATAATGAAGTTGAATTTCAATCATAAATTGATCTGAATGGATATTTGTGTTGAAATGCACGTGGAGCGCACAAAAATTTTGACTTTCATCACTTGAAGGGGCGCAGAATTGATGCTGAATTGGTCAATTCGGTGCCCGGGGCACATTTCCCCTCAGTTGCCCCTCTAGTAACGCCACTGTAAACATCATTTTAGTCACCCACCAAGAATTGGCAAAGGGTAGACTATGCCATAGTCTATTTTTGATGTTAATCATGATGAAAGCATTCAGTTGAACTCGAAATTATACTGATATTAATTACATCAAAATACTAGTATAAAATTGTTATGAAAAAGTTTATATAATTATATTATTGACAGTAAAAGTAAAGTGTACGTAGGCTTATATTATTGAATGCAACATATCATAATGTCATAATTGTATTGGCACTTTGAACAATTCTGATTTTAGAATCTGCCAGTTTATTAATCGCGAAATTCCATGTTAAAAATAGACTATGGACTTTCAATTTTAAACGGGATTTTGAACAGGCAAAGTCCCTAACACTCACACTGTCAATCAAATTTAACCGCAAGCAAATACAAGACGCGTTCATGCACTTATTGACGCGTTCATGCAATTACACAACACAAAGGCGGGGTAGGCCACATACTTGTGTACCATGTAGTTATTAATGGTAATGACAGGTACCGGAGGATTTAAACCATAACGAGATCGGGCGACCAATCACAAGCCAGATCCATTTAAAGATGCATTACATCATGGCCAATTTTAGTAGGCCAGATTTCCGACAATCTCATCCATAGAAGCTCATAGACAGCCGTGTTAAGCATCTCTGACCGCAATCCAAAGTCAGTAGTCCACTTGGGAAGCTAACAAACAGATGGAGTAGGGTGACTGAAAAGAACAGATGTGAAAATCTATCAATTGTGCACACATTAATTAAATCAGAGTTTTAAGCTTAAATACAATATCCAGAGTATGCACAATAGGCAAGTGGACTACGGGGTAGTCTAGGCAAAGGGGGGGCTTTAGGTGTCTATGAGTTTGGAAGTGGGTCATTTGTCATTGTCAAAGGTCAATTTTGAAGGTCAAATAGGGTGAAATATCAGCATGATATCTCTTGATCTATGCGAGTATGGTGTCCATCTTCACAGCATAGATGTATCTCAAGTAGGCAGTGATTAAGTTCAGAGGTGGGTCATGTGTCAAATGGGGTCAAATAGGGTTAAATTGCTATGACAGGAAGCCTAGCGGTTTAAGAACCACCTTCCATTCCATCACAACCCTCCCTGAGATCTTAAGTTCATTTTTCCCTTTTAAACATGTCAGGTGGGGATCTAGTGGTTACCACGTCAGGTGGGGATGGTGGTTCACAAACCACCTTGTACCATATGGTCTGTAGATTCGAGTTCTTTCAGTGGGAACTAGCCTGTTCACAAAGTCATCAGTTTGTTGTGTGTGTGACTGTGTTCTAGCTTCATGTTCATCTCTAAATGTATTAACTCATCCATATTGGGCTATTCCATTTAAAATCCACACTACCCCTGTGGAAGATTTCTCTAAAGTCTTCCACAAAGGGAGTAATTGTTTCAAATACAATAGACAATTGGGTAACTTCCATTTGAAATACTCACTCCAGAGAATGGGTTTCAAAATGATTAACTATGACCAATTATAATTTGAAAACATACTCCCCCTGTGGAAGATATTTCCAAAATCTTCCGCAGGGGGTAGTGTGGATTTTAAATGGAATAGCCCAAATTGTAGTTATTTAATTGGCGGGATTGTACCACATGACCATCTATCATACTTACCATAACATCATCTGTGTTTGTGTTGAAACTGGCAAATAGTGTGTGTATGATGGTGTCACTTATTTGATAACCCTACAAACAGTATAATCTCTTTTGGAATAAGATACACACTCCCAGCTCATAAAACCAGTACCAGTACCACCTTTGTCAAGCTGGAAAGGTTTTAGTTTATTTATAATTTGTTATTTTTGACAAAAACAAGGCTTAAACATTTTTATATTGCCAACAATATATAGCAAACATGGAATTTTTTTGTCAGTTCTGTTGACTAAACCCAAACATTAAAACAGGGGTCTCCCTAGAAAATATTTGAAACTGTGATTAAAATATAACTGTTATTCTACTATTGTTACATTTCTACAAAAATAATGGTACCGAGAGAGATCATTGTTTGAATGAGAAATTTATAATAAAAAAATTTCCGTTCATTTGAGATTGAGATCGTCCATAAAAAATCACATGAATTATTAAATTTCTATTTACATAGCATTTTGTAATATTTTTAGCCCTATTTACTTGATATTTTGCAATTAATCATAACACTGGTAGTCATAAACAATTATTATGCTTGTACTATTGGGTCACCAGTTTCAAGTATAAAAAGAAAATAATGCATGTGTGAAATGAACAATTTCTTGGATTGTGATTTATCATTTTATTCATTATTATTATTACTTTTGCCTTCATATTATGCTAAGCATATTGCTTTGTAATTTCTATACTAATATATTGTTACTATTGTTTTGTGTTTGTTGTTAATGTTGTTTTCTCTTTCCTTATTGTTATTTATTTGTTCATTTAAATTCTGTATGATTTTAATTTACACAGCAAATAATTTAAGATACGTAGAGCAATATTGTAAGATTTCCATAATTTTCCCCAAAAATTATGAAATAATGTTAGTGTTGCCGATCAGGAAAGTAATATACAGGCTGTATCAAAATGATTGGTACTTATCAATTTTGATGTTTTGTGAAAAGCCGAACTCTTCCAAATGCAGCATTGGATACTCTCGAAATGTCCAGAATACGTACTAATTTATGACTTGTTATACAAGTAATGTACAAATGATTTGGATGTTGATGTGTCAGACTCATCCATTATCAATGATGGGTACGAATCATTTTGATACAGCTTGTATATTTTTAGCCAAATTAATGAGGTTACAAGAAAAGAAATAGCTGCACATGGGGCAAGTTCACACTCAATCTTGGGTTGTGTCACCAATAGAGATCTTATTCACCTGATAGATTTGGGCTATTTCAGTTTAAACCCATACACCCCCTATGCAAGGTATGACCTTATCTCCTACACAGGGGGAGTAGATTTCAAATGGAGCCACCCATTCAGGTAGTCCCATTGAAATTCACACTCCCTGTGGAAGAATAAGATCATGTCTTCCATAGGGGGTGTATGGATTTCAACTGGAATAGGCTGGAAAAAACAACCCTGTTTTACGGGCCCAACCTACCCAGATTTTACAATCTGGGAGAATTTTTTTTTTTAATTTTGCTAAAATCATGTAAAATCAGCATTTTTTGGCCAAAAATTATTGATTTCGACTTATAATTTTTGAAAAATATGTTTGAAAAAAAATTAAATTTGGCCTGATGTTTTGAGTTTTGGGTGATATTTTAGGGTCATTTTAGCCTCCAGAAAAACAAAAACAAATTACGACCGACCTACCCTACTTGAAAAGTCGCCTAAGGGTATTCTTGTGAGCACATCGTTCGGTTCAATATTGCTTAAAGTAATGAATACAAATTCCTAAAATTGAACTTGCTTGATACAAAAAGTTTGCTTATTCCGGGTAGTTTTCCTGAACCATGACAGATCTCCATATCTTCCTGTCCTGCATTGTAGTTCCTAGATCAAATTATGACAGTACAAGATAACCATTCTCATGTTATTGTAATCTTCATTACTTTATAGGTCTTACTGTTGCTGATTTAGTTTTTCCATGGTGAGTACAGCAGTGCAATTCTGTAATATTTTTGTCATAAAAACAAACCAATATAATTGGTTTGACAAGATGAAATGTATATTACAAGTTTCTATACTTAAAATTAGTGTCTGACCGATCAGGTCCTTATCTGAATCGGCCGATTGACCGATCAATTCCCTCTTTGATCTGCTGATTCGATCACCGATTACCAATTCCCCAATTGTAAACAATGGCTGCCATCGCTGTGAGTAAATTTCACCTGTATGTTGAAAGGGTACTTGTACATGTACGATACGCAAAGTATTACCATATAATTATGTATGCTCTGAACACAAAAAACACACTCCCGTATTCATTTAAAATACTTAATTTGACCACGATTATTATCAGTTCAATTTACCTTTTCCCCTGATGTCCGAGTCCGTCGAAATCATTCGATCGATCGCCCCATTTTAATATTGTTTACGTTCAAGTCAGTGTGAGTTTTGCACACAGCCGTAGCTCTCTCAATCTGACATGCATGTTTAACCGGAAGCACAGCACTGTGACCGGAAGTAAGAACTACGTAGTTCTTACTTCCGGGTCACAGTGCTGTGCTTCCGGTTAAACACGTGCATGTCAGATTGAGAGAGCTACGGCTGTGTGCAAACTCACACTGACTTGAACGGTATGATTATAGGTTTATCGCCTACAAAGCTTGTTCTTTTGCTAAATTTCGCTTGATTTAACTAGTTTATGTTGAAGAAATATACCAATAAATGAATACTTGTTAAGCTTCAACAATTACTATCATGATATTGGGTGATCGGTGCATTACATCGGCGGATGAAGGAAAAATCGGCCGATGCAGATCACTACCGATAAGCTAATAATCGGCCTGATTCGGAAGCTACCGATCAGATCGGTCAGTCTCTACTTAAAATGAATCTCTTCCGGAATAAAAGAGATGCGATTCTGTAGCCCAAGTCAAGGTCTTAGCTAGGATTTGACAAGTGCCTGTCATTTTCATCAAACTGCCTGTCCACAATTTGATCCTGGAAACATAAACTAGACCTATGCCCCTTCTGAGGGTTCAGTCAATTCAAATAGGTATTGCTATAACCTGGATTTATTAGTCTGGTCTTGTTTTGAGTTCACAGAACTTGAACAAGCATTATTTTTAGAATTCAGCATCTGTCAAAGGTGTTTATCTTACCTGTCCCAGGAATAAACTGCCTGTCCAAAATGATGGGCAGGCAGGTGGCTAGCTAAGACCCTGGTCTAGGTTAAAATATTTTCAATATAATGAAGACGTTTTCTTTGCTTAATATTTCAGGTTTGTGTACATAATGGGTGTATCCATGACACTCTCATTCCATGCTCTTGTTAAGTACAAAGTACCGAGATCCAAGATGATGTACAAGATTATCAAGAGGACTATTATACTCTTTGCACTAGGATGTGTTCTTAATAGTAAGTCAAGTTTTATTGGGAATGATGATATTAATTCTAATGCTACAAGAACCCTTGAATTGGGACATTCTAGTTGAAATCAGTACACCCTATGGAAGACATGATCTTAATCTCCCATGGAAGACTTGATCTTATTCTCACATGGAAGACATGATCTTAATCTCCCACACTCCATGTCATCATCTCCATGACTTGTAGTCGGAGCATACACTTGAACGATGGTGATATTATTTAAGGGGGAAGCTCTCATACAAAGAGTGATGAGCCTTTCTGAAACTGGTTTGCAGCCCAAGATGGCATTTACGGTATATTTGTGGATGATAAACCCCACTCCATCTGAATAGTCTGTAGTTGTCTGTGGCTGGTGCTAAGGTTGCATGTTTCAAAAGTTAATCATGTAAGCCTACAATCCTGGGGAAAAAGGTTGCCACACCAAAGCATTAATTGGCCAACATCCTTCCCTGCTCCCCTATTGCAGTGTTGATTTAGACAACATTGTCATCATTTCTACATTATAGTCTCCCAATATTGAAAGATGGGGGATGGGAAGGGGAGAATGTAAGATAAATGTGCGCTTTCAACTATTATACAAAGATAATGTGGACCTATAACATACTTAGCTCTGGGTGAGTGGGTGCTTTTAACACCAATGCTGGCAGGTGTGGCAACGACTTTCCACCAGGATTGTAGTATTTTTATTTGTTTTTCTTAAGTTATTCAATCAGAGGCGGTCCTGTTTTCCAATGACCTGTACCTCAGATAACTAAAGGTTTTAAGCTAACAAACAAAAACACAAAAACTGTTTCTTGTCGTTGATAATATTTATGCTAATTTAAATTCATCGTGACCCCATACAGGTGGCAATAGCATCACCTATTTCCGTGTGCCAGGTGTGTTGCAGCGTTTTAGTATATCATACCTAGTAGTGGCCTCTCTACAATGGATATCAGCTACACCAGAAAGACATGCACCAAAAATGATGGTAAGCATATATACCAGTAAGGGCTCTTATAGGTTGATGGACTAGCGTTACTAATGTGCTCTTGTTTTTATTTCCGATTTTTCTGTAATCTTAACCCCTTGAGCACTACCTGCCGATCTAACATTGCCTCTGATTGGTCAATTACGTGATATCTTCACTTTAATCACCAATCAGAATGGAGCTTTGCAAATAATTCACCCGATTTTTTTTGTGTGGTGAAATTATTCTAATAATGTTGCTGATTGGTCCAATTGATAATGAAAACTTCTTTTTGACCAATAAGCAGGTAGTTCTCATAGGGTTAACATTATTAAAGATGTATGAATAAGCACTGACCTTTGACATACAATATGTGACATGATCTATGTTGTCATCAATATAAAAAATGCATTTTGGAACATATTTTGCATTTTTAGAAAAAAATGAACACTTATTAAATTTATGTTTAATTTTCCTACATAGTATGATTTTTCTTTCTGTCCGTGTTCTAAATAATCAATCCTAAATGAAATTGTGTTTGTGTGTTTTTTCAGAACAAATATTATAAGCCATTTTGTGATATTTTGGATTACTGGTATGAATGGTTGCTAATGGCAGCTCTAATGATAGTGTACTCATGTCTTACATTCCTGATGCCGATTCCTGGATGCCCGACGTAAGTCAAATATTATAAGCCATTTTGTGATATTTTGGATTATTGGTATGAATGGTTGCTAATGGCTGCTCTAATGTAGAGTCCGAAATTCTCCGTTTTGTAAATGTTAAATTCTATGTTGTTTTCCGTTTTCTATACAAATAACCCTAACAATTTACCCACTCTAGGGAAATCTGATTTTTTTTTCATATTAGAAAACACTGAAAAAAATATGTATAGCCGAAAAAAGTCATGAAACTGTAAATATATGAACCCTAAAGCCAAGTAATGATAAATTTGAAGTAAATTTCAGTGAAATATTTAATCGCTTTGTGCATTCTGTTGAATGTATATTGGAAATTAGACCCAAATAAGCTTAAATTTTTCATGTTGTTGCAAAAATCCATTTTACATTTTCTACTTGAAATTCCATGAAATTTCTCCATTCTCCGTAAAACGGAGAACTTCTGGCTCCACTCTAATGGTAGTGTACTCATGTCTCACATTTCTGCTACCGGTGCCTGGATGCCCAACGGAAGTCAAATTTTTTACATAATGAACCGTTGTGACTGAACGCAATGACATGTGACGCTATAATTTGATCCATGTATAAAACAAATAAGGCTACACATCTGTTTACACCTTTGTATTTTGTCAAATATTTTTCGACTTATTGTAAAAAAGTATTTAGGGGGAAACTTTTATTTAGTTGTGGATCCTATAGCTCTTGATATTTTGAGAAAATGGGCTATTCCATTTAAAATCCACACTACCCCTGTGGAGAATTTGGAAATACTTTCCACAGGGGGAGTATGAATTTCAAATGGAATGAATGCATTAGACAGTTCCATTTGAAACTTTCGAGCTGAAATTCAAATGGAGCTGTGTAACATGTTAATTTCATTTGAAATTCATACTCCCTGTATGGAAGATATTTCCAAAATCTTCCACAGAAGTAGTGTGGATTTTAACTGGAATAGCCCAATATCCCAAAACTTGGGACTTTTTATGTTGAAGCCTATATGGCTAGCACACAGAGCATTAAGGAATCAGCTCACTCATCTACATTTAATATCTTCCTTACCCAGTGGTTACATAGGACCAGGAGGCCCATTGATAGGAGTGAATGGATCGTTAACAAACTGTACAGGGGTGCTGCTAACTACATTGACAGGTGGATACTAGGAGTGAATCACATCTACCAACATCCAACAGTGAAGATTGTATACCTAACTGAGATGCCCCATGATCCAGAGGGCGTCCTGGGGTCCATCACATCTATTTTTATCACGTTTCTAGGTCTTCAGGTAAGGAGATATTAACCCCATGAGAACTACCTGCCTATTGGTCAAAACAAAGTTTTCATTATCAATTGGACCAATCAGCAACATTGGGGTGAATTATTTGCAAAGCTCCATTCTGATTGGTGATTAAAATGAAGATATCATGTAATTGACCAATCAGAGGCAATATGAGATCGGCAGGTAGTGCTCAGGGGGTTAACCCTCAACTTAATGAGACATTTTTGTAATGAGTCTAAAGAAAGGAGGTAGTTGCACCACCTCTAGATTTTTGCTATAAAACATCTGATCTCTCTGATTTTGTACCAATGGTATTAGAATACTATTGTATTTGATGTTGATGAATGAAAAACTTCCATTAATACTAAAAGCGGCAAATATGCGACATTGAATTATCATAAGCTACAGTATATTATTTTGTAAATTAAACTTCATACTGGAACTAAAACACAGTGTATATATTGTTTTATAACGTTTTGCATGGTCCTTTTTAAGTGTTAGTCCTTCCCTATACATGTGCGAAATAATATGCGCTGGACAGTTAGCAGTAAAAAGTAACTCTGCAAAACATTTTATTTGTTTCTGTTTGTTTGTTTTTTTGTTTGTTAGGCAGGAAAAATATTGCTGCTCTTCCAACAACATGGTGAGAGGCTGAGGAGATTACTTATATGGGGTGTAGTTCTGGTAAGGATTAACACCAACTTATTCATGTTTTTAGTCTCTTTATACCTGAGACGAATATACCCGCATGCGAAGCATGAACGGGTATATTGCCATCCTATGGTTTCTTCTCCTCCTCTTCCATTTCTTCTTCCTCCTCTTCCTCCATCAAACACAACATTCTGTCAAGGCTAGCGCTAAACCTACAAGGGCCACAGGGCCCATATGTGGTACACTTATGGGCCCTATCCCGTAGATTTATCCTTTGCCCATCTTGGCCCCAGAGGTCAAGGTCACGGGCCCCAGGGGCCCAAATGTAAAAATACAAAGCATGCCGTTTCTCATCAAATGAAGCAGCCTCAGGGCCCTGAGTTGGTACACTGATAGATCCAGGGGTACTCTATATGTGCCCATCCACCACAAACTGGTCGTAAAGTCGGCATTTTCCATTTTGAGATACAATCAAAAACAGTTTATGGATTTCTGTGTAAAATATATATGGAATTTGACCTTTGATGAACCATAACTTCACTTCCAGATGTCCGATGAAGCTGGTTGAGGTGTCATCTTAAAGCTGAAAGTGCATTCTTTTAAAATCTGCAATAAACAGAAAATGATCTAGGGCCGACTTTACTACCACTTTGTGGTGGATGGTCACATATATACAAGTATACATGAGCCCCACATGTCATATATTATGGGCCCCAGGGCCCCAAATGTTAAAATAAGGGCAACAGATTGACAAGGCTAGCTATAAAACTACAAGGGCACTAGAGCTCATATGTGGCACATGTATGGGCCCTAGGCCCAAATGTTAAAACAAAGGGCCGGTCGTTTCTCAGCAAATAAATTAAAGTAGCTACAGGGTTTAGATTTGGTACACTAATAGGTCTTCAGCATTATATTGTTATATGTATATATGAACCCCATGTGTCACATAATATGAGCCCCAGGGCACCAAACGCTAAAACATAGGGCCGGCCGTTACTCCGTAAAGAAAGCAGCTACAATGTCCAGCTTGAGTCTGCTGATAGCACTTGAGAATTATATTTCAACATATGCACATGAGCCCCATAAGTCAAATATTATGGGCCCCGGGGCCCCAAATGTTAAAGCAAAGGCCCAGCCGTTTTTCATCAAATAAAGCAACTTTAGAGCTCAGAGTTTATACACAGATTGCACCTGAGAATTATATTGTTATATGTACATATGAGCCCCATATGTCACACCATTGGCCCCAGGGCCCAAAACGCTAAAACATAGGGCCAGCCGTTACTCAGTAAATAAAGCAGCTATAGTGCCCAGCTTGAGTCTACTGATAGCACTTGAGAATTATACTTCAACATATGTACATGAGCCTCATAAGTCAAATATTATGGGCCCCAGGGCCCCAAATGTTAAAAAAGGGCCATCCGTTTATCATCAAATAAAGCAGCTTCAGGGCTCAGAGTTTGTACACAGATTGCACCTGAGAATTATATTGTTAATAACACCCATCCCATCCCACCCCATACACGTAGGACTAAACAGATTCACAGACAATAGCGTAATTATAATATAGGTAACATAAACGTTAAGGCTGTTCCAGTTAAATTACATACCCATTTGCTGTTCTATTTAATTTACATACTCCCTCTGGAATGGCCACAAAATAGGCTGTTCCATTTAATTTATATACTCACTCTGAAAGGGCTGTTCCATTTAATTTACATACTCCCTCTGGAATAGCTTTCCCCTAATCAAATTGCATATTGTGAATTTCAATAGCGTATTATAATAATTATAGATGATGATTGGAAATACTATGTGTGAAGCGTTAAGACTGTTCCATTTAAATTACATACCTTTGGCTGTTCCATTTAATTTACATACTCTCTCTCTGAAATGGTCCCAAAATAGCTGTTCCATTTAATTTACATACTCCCTCTGAAATGGCTGTTCCATTTAATTTACATACTCCCTCTGGAATAGCTTTCCCTAATCAAATTGCGATTGTGAATTTCAATCCATCAAATTGCATAGCTTCACTGTGAATTAGAGAGACTGACAACAGCAACCTAAGTCCTCAGCAAATAAGGACTGTAAGTTTGTGTACACCGATAACATGCGGGTATAGCCGTATTTGTGTACAAATATAAAACCTTCTAGTTATTTTTATTTACCTTTTTTGAGAAACATTGACTCTCTCCTAAGTCTAGCACTTAGGTACAGAATTAATGTACCGTATTCATTCCAATAAGCACCCATGCCCCAATAAGTGCCCAGCCAGGGTATTTTCAATTTGCTAATTAAGGGTACGATTATTGTTGAAGTGACGGATAGACGTCGATACAGTGAAATAGCTTGGGGATTAGAAGTCCTGTGTAAACTTGCAATACATTTTCTGCATCAGAAAAGCTACTAGAACGTCTCTGACCCTTTTATAACGTACGTAAATCTGTCTCTAATAAACGCCTGTTAGGAAAAAAATATGTAAACCGTATAAAAAATAAGCGCCCACCCAATATGACTTTGTTAAGCACCCTGGGCGCTTATTGGAATGAATAGGGTACATGTGGTTAAGGCAGGGATCGATACAAAGGGATAGGCATCCTAGTATTACATAACAAACCGGAAGATGTAGTCTAAGTCTAGACAATAGGCGGGTTAGCGGCCATTTTGTCTTCTACATGATTCTATTCACGTGTCCTTATACTTTAGTACACAAATATATAAGTTAACAGGTTTACAATTTTAAAATTATATTTTGTGTATACAATATATTCTGTAGTAAATCGATCAAATGACGGTGATTGTTCAGGTATTATATGCTTGATAGAATTAAATTGTCTGACCAGTTAGTATTCTCCACTGCCGTCAGTGTGATTCCAGTCACTCCACGTACCGTGTTGCGAAGGTGGAGGAGACTAAAGCTGTATTGACGAACACGCATGCGTTAAAAATGATGTAGCCTTAGTCGAACAATAGCGTGACGTAGTTCCGGCATTGTTCCTATGCACTTTCACCCTCCTGGTTAAGGCAATGAAAAAAAAATTGTTCTGCGTAACCTACCGACCCATATTTTATATGCTGTATGCATGTAAACCTATTTTTTGGCCAAATGTGGATAGAGTCTGGCGGAAATTGCTGTATGCATATAAAATCAGCTGTTTGAGGGAAATAGCGAGTGAAGCAAGGGAAAAATTGCACACAACTCAATTTGTTTGCAGATTGTTGATTTTTAGAGTCATGTGCTAGAAAAAATTTAAGTGCATACTTGTTAGCAATTTATATGCAATGTATTGCAAACCTCTGTAACTGTAGCTTTGACTCAAGGCAGTATCCTCCCCGAAGCTGACAGAACTATGTTACTGTAGTGTGTGTGCATAATTAATTGATAGTTTTATATAAACGACAGTAATGGATTCTCTAGCAGTGGTCAAAAATAGCTAAAGATACATATTGAATGTTTATGAGTTCAATGGTAAGAATATATTCATGAGGTGAAATATGCACTGTTCCATTCAACAAGGTTTTGCCAAGTTGAATGGAACAGTTCATATTTCATCGAATGAAAATATTCTTACCATTGAACTGGCGCGTCTGTCAGCGTTGTTATGGTAGCTCCGTGTCCGTGCAATGGAAATATAAATATTGCATGGGCGCGGAGTGCATTAGTCCTTTTGCAGCTGGCCGCTAAAAATAGCAGAAATAATCAATAGACAAGAAACTTTGTATGAGTTACATAAAAAAACTGTCATGAATATAAACATACACATAAACAATGCGATTTATAAAGCGCCTTTTACAAAAGTAGGCAAAGCGCTAAAAAAGAGAAAGACAAGAAAGGAAAAAGAGCTAATCAGTGGGAAAGAGGTGGGTTTTTAGGAGATTCTTGAACATGGTAATATTTTCTTGACCTCGGACAGTGGTGGGCAACTCGTTCCAAAGCGCGGCCCCACTGTTGAAAAGCGCGATCGCCAGCTTGTTTCTTGGAGCGAGGCACTTCAAATGTGACAGCAGCGTCAGATCGAAGCGCATAAGATGTTTTGTGGGTCCGAGGTTGAAAATAAGAAGAGATGTAATCAGGTTTTTCATAATGATATAATATTGGCCTTAACTCAAGAAATACAAGACCTATGGGTATGGGAATGTGATTATTGGCTTCCTTGACTCATTTCCTATCATATCAATGTATTAATATTAACAAGTAAACTGCAGTTTTTTAATCATATGTTTTTGTTTTTCATTTTAGGGTGGGATTGCTACCCTATTATGTTATGGCTCCAAAGAAAATGGCTGGATTCCTATCAATAAAAATCTATGGTAAGTTGGTGAATACACAGACTACTACAGACTAACCACAAACAGTCAGTCTCAGCACCACCGGGCAATGAGGGCCGATAGTTCCATGAAGAGCAAAAGACGAAATTGCTATGCACATACCGCATATTTTTATGGTCTTTCGCGTAAACACAAAGACACGCAACGCTCTATTGTGTATACGTGAAGGCACGCAACGCTGGCGTGATTGTTAGACGATCGGACGATCAGCCCTCATGAATATGTGACGGGGACTTTGACTGTTAATGGATATATTTAAGGCGGGTTGGAGAAAGCATGACTTTGCAAATCTTGAGACAAATAAAGGTGACACACAAAAGGGATGGTATGGGTTCTATTTAAGGAAGGAGATCCCAAGGCTTGATATAAGGGGTGTCATTTCCATCCCATGGACATGATTTTTCTTGGGAAGTGGAAATTCCTCAAAACTTTCATAATGATATAATATTGGCCTTAACTCAAGAAATACAAGACCTATGGGTATGGGAATGTGATTATTGGCTTCCTTGACTCATTTCCTATCATATCAATGTGTTAATATTAACAAGTAAACTGCAGTTTTTTAACTACATTTTAGGTGAAACTGACAATTATTGAATTGAAATATTCTTGTATGCAGGTCAACATCATTTGTTCTTTGCAATGCTGGGACTGGTTTCATATTATTGGCTTTCTGTTATTTTACCATTGATGTGAAGAACTGGTGGTCTGGTGCTCCATTCTATTACCCAGGTAAGCTTATTATGTAATATTTCGTCGTCTGCATCACATCTTGTCTTATCTCAAAAGGATGCCTTGTGTGATTGTTATTATCATTGTTGTATTTCATTTTGTTATTTTATATTTCAGCATGCTTCTTTCTTTTATGAATGGACATGAGATTATAATAGTGTGTTAAAACCTCAACATTTATATATAAACTGAGCTCAAAAAGAAACTTATAATTTTTTACAACTTGTGAATCACAAGGTCATATCTTTTTTTTTTTTTTTTTCCTTTTTTTTTTTTTTTTTTTTTTTTTTTTTTTTTTTTTCATCATTTCAATTTTTATTCATAATACACATAAAACAGATATACTGTCAATCAAAATGAACCAAAATTACACAAAGGATTACTTTAATACTCTACTCAAAACACATGTCAGTAACCAAGCAGTTGTCCAACTGACACAACAGCAAAATGCACTGTCATGGGACAGATTCCTGGACTTCTTCCACTTTCACAGCCCAACATTTGGCACCCAGCATAAAAAATCTGTGAGAATGCACACAAGATCCTTGCTCTGATGATAAAACGGTGCTGCTTTCTGCTTTTCATACACTTTTTTCGTGAAACAGGGCTGGGCTGTGAATGTGGTCCAGGAAGCTGTTCCATGTCAGTGCATTTTGCTGTTGTGTCAGTTGGATAACTATTTGGTTACTGACATGTGTTAAGCGTAGAGCATTGAAGTAAACATGTGTGTAATTTTGGTAGAATTTGATAGACAGGATTTCAAGATATGACCTTGTGAAAAATTATAAGTTTCTTTTTGAGCTCAGTTTATAAAGTAATTTTACAGTGTATTTCATCACAATTAAATGATGATATTAAAAAAATCTCACAAGGCAGCCTTTTGAGATATGATGGTATGTGATGCAGACGACGATTTATCAGTTCAAACATTGTCTGCCTAATGCCCATATCATACAGGCACCCGAAACGTGTGATGAAAAAAATTGCTAGTGATAAAGCACTGGTACCATTTGCACAATATCTGTCGTGGCTAGCGATGTAGCATCAAATTTACCTTTAAGTCATCTGGCTGCGTGTGTCGCTATATACGGCATGCTAGGGTATTATCAGATATCGACAATAGCTAAGGATAAGTGACAGAACTTGCATCACAAAAACCCGCTACACTTCTCGTGATTGCTTCGTAAGATATGGGCATGAAGCATTGGGCTATTCCAGTTGAGATCCATAAACCCCCTATGGAAGACATGACCATTATCTCTCACAGAGTGAGTGTATATTTCAAATGGGGTCACCCATTAAAGTAACCCCAGTTGAAATGTACACCCCCTATGTGGGAGGTTAAGGCCATGTCTTCCATAGGGGATATGGATTTCAACTTGAATAGCTCATTCTGTTAGGCAAGTTATCAGCATATAAATGTTCTTTAATGCTAAAGAAGATCACAAGATATGTTCATTCAGTTTGATAGTTCTGATGATTACTCATATTGAAAAGAAAAGTAATAAAAGGTCCCTCTTTGATGCTGTTTTAGCCATACTTAAAGAGCCATGTGGAAACAGCAAGCACTCTCATTATTCCAACTGCCGTGTCATGTTTTTTCATTTGCTCATTTCATGCGGTACCAAATGTTTTCCAAAAACGTTACAAATTTGACTTTGTAATGGACGTACATTTCCATGTGTTGACAAAGTCTCATATCTTACTGTCAGTATCATTATTGCTGTCAGTATCATAAATCCATTGGTTTGAGTATCAAAATGCATTGAAAAAGTTGAAGTCAAAGGTGAATATGATCGTGATAATCTGCAAGGCAACAAAAACAACAAATTTGTTTCCTGTAAGCGGTGCAAATTTCATTTTGGGAAGCAATTTACCACATTTTGTTTTTATATTGGAAAAATTCAGAAAAAGTTACATTTTGAAACAATATTTTTAAAGATACTTTTTGTCATACATTTTGTTTACAAGCAATATGAAGTCACTAAATATCCTACGAAAATCTATAATTTTCCTAAAACTTCATTTTTTCATATCAAACCTTCTCTGCACTGATTTGACAATAAATAAAAAGTAATTTGAAGCTTAAGTTACCATACATTCCAACTCTAAAAAAATTTTAATTAATAAAACTAAAAAAATACATTTTGCATTTAGGTTTTCAGGCATCACAAACTTCAATAAAACAAACTTGTTTTTTAGTCTAACCAATAAATATGATACTCAATTGAGCAAATTGCACCATTTGAACTTTTTGATCATACTGTCAAGGGAACAAACTAAAAGTTTGATGATGTCCTATAAATGAAACTCCTTTTGTTAGGGTGGAGAAGGTCAAAAAGTTTGACTACATTGTTGGGCTTTTCCTACCCCCGAAATATCTGCCATGGGGGAGTATGAATTTCAAATGGAATGAGCACCATTTCCATTCAGCTCCATTTGAATTTCATTTCACCCTCTGAGAAATATTCCACCTGAATCTTCCACTAAGGGAGAGTGAGTTTCAAATGGAGCTGCTAATGTGTTAATTACATTTGAAATTCATACTCCCCTTGTGGAAGATATTTCCAAAATCTTCCACAGGGGGAATATGGATTTTAAATTTAAAAGCCCATTTGTACAAAAAGTATCGGTCAAAGTTGACTATTTGGGTTGGAATTTTGAACATTTCATGCTTACATTTCACTATTTGTTTCTCATTGTATCATTGACTCACACAGGTATGAATGCCATCTTGCTATATGCGGTCATGAACTGTTTAAGAGGAATCATTTTCCATTCTCATGGCAACCATTGCATCATACACATGCCGAGTTCTTAGCTATGGATGTTATAGGAACCACACTATGGGTCGTTATTAGCTTCGGGTTGTACTATGAGAACATCTTTGTCAAGATCTAATGACGTTATTAAGAGCAAAATCGGGTTCTATATATCATCTAAATTATGTACAAGTATTGTTACACTTAAAGGGGTATTTCATGATTCTAACATTCATTCGTATGGTTCAATACATATCCATGCAAAAAGCTTATTTCCAAACTTTCAGTTGATTCGCACATTGACTTTGCGAGTTATGCATAATTATGTGTATTACAGTGCCCTATAGATGAGTTTACCTCAATGTTTATCAACAAAGGCAAGGGACCGGTATATCGATATGCTTGAGCGAACAGCATACAACCACTACACTGTTCAATAGCCTTATTGTGATGTGGCGGGAGGTTTAAAAGCACAGGCCCTGAACAAAATATGATGTGCGCGCACAGGCAAAATCAAAGCAAATTGTGATGATGTGTGCACATACTGCCAGGCAATGACTTCAGAATTCAACTCATCCGTAGGCCACTGTGTTATATTTTTGTCGGTCGATAGTCAGAAAATACAAATTGGACAATGTCTTTGTCAAACAACAAATCTGCAAGATAAGGTTTTACACAACCATTATGTAATCCAAAGTTTCCAATGGAATTGAAAATAAATCTTAATGTTTTCTGAGTAAGTAGGGGAATAAGGAAGGCTGTGGATCACGAAGTAAATAAGAGGCAATTTTTTGATGATTTTAACACAAAATGAGAAATCAGTCAATTTTGCGGATGGGGAAATTTGGTTTGCGCAGTACGATACCTCACTTAATTTAATAGAATTTGATTTGAGGACAACAGCTCCATGAAGGATTTTGTATAGAAAAAATGAATCTACTATAATTGAATACCTGAGTGGAAGAAGGGCCCAACTCCATCAAAACTGTTTTTGAGATATTAAGAAAAAACTTAATATTTGGTAAAGTTTTATAGGCAGAATGTTTTCAGCTTCAGGGGGACCTTATACATGAACATACAATATTACATACATTCGAAATTATATATGATGTTTCCATGGCAATGGTACAGGTCTTTACGAGGTGGAGTTGGGCCCTTCTTCCACTAATATACTGCAAGTGCCAGTTCTGTTTCAAGCAGATGTGTTATAAATAGCTACAGAAATTTGGTAGTTATCCATTAATTGCACAAGTAGAAGCATGTAATATGTTAGCTAGAAAGTTTATTGCAGTGAAAAGCAGATTTCATGGATGAACAAAATTCCTCTTTAGCCCAATATTTGTGGAAGAAGGGCCCAACTCCATGGAGTTGGGCCTTTCTTCCATGAAAACCATGATTAAGTGTACGTGGCAGACTATTTAGAGAGTGAATTTTGGCTCATCTTTCACACACAAGGAAGAACAATCTGCTGGCAATAAAATGCTGGGTCTAACTCATTTTTGTAAAAAATTGGAGTTGGGCCCTTCTTCCACTCAGGTAT
Source organism: Amphiura filiformis (assembly GCF_039555335.1). Taxonomy (NCBI): domain Eukaryota; kingdom Metazoa; phylum Echinodermata; class Ophiuroidea; order Amphilepidida; family Amphiuridae; genus Amphiura; species Amphiura filiformis. Next base: position 46,625,702 of record NC_092635.1, on the reverse strand, counting down.
TCAATTGTAAACTGCTGTTTTAGTTTGCATTTATGTATAAAATTATTATATTGACATTTAAACACAAAATGACATCTGTGTTGTATTCAAGTTACACTGGCTTTGCATGTTGACAAGAAATTGTGCAATCATAAATCAAGGCAATGCTTCGAAGTGAAAACATGTGTATAAAGTTGCTTCCAGGGTGCATCCTATTTACATGTACTATCAGTATTAATTTAGTTATGACCAAATTGTAATAATGAAGTTGATGGTTGTTATTTAAGAGTACATACTGAATCATCTTTGGTGGCAAATTTTTTTAAATCTTTTTAAATAACAAAGACAATGACTCTACTCTAAAAATTTCAAAAATAACATAAACATTGTAAATCATATGAGAGTCATTTCATTCAGTAATGGTCAGACAACAATACTACCGAGTACTGATTCTGTAGTCCCATTACACTCAAAAACAATTTATTTGATTGATAAAGGTTCTTTTTCAGATCCAATTAAAATGATACTACTCACTCAGAAATATTTCAATTCCTATCAGGAATCTTGTTCACTCTGGTACTGGTGTTTCTAGATGTTTTTAGTACCGGCAACACTTCTGTCTGGTTTTGATGACGTCACCAAACTTTCTTGTTGCTGAGTATTTATGACCTGGTCATAAATTTTGTCCAGTTGGTAGGCCCCCTCGTCTTTATTCATAGTGTGGGAGGAGGCTCAGGTTATTGATCAAGAATCCGACAAAACTACACACTGGCTAAAGGAAGCAATCTGGATCAGGAGTAGAGGAAAAAACACTATGAATAAAGACGAGGGGCCTACCGACTGGACAAAATTTATGACCAGATCATAAATACTCGGCAACAAGAAAGTTTGGTGACATCATCAAAACCAGACAGAAGTGTTGCTGGTACTAAAAACATCTAGAAACACCAGTACCAGAGTGAACAAGATTCCTGATAGGAATTGAAATATTTCTTGAGTGAGTATCATTTTAATTGGATCTGAAAAAGAACCTTTATCAATCAAATGAACTATGAACGATCCTGATGAATCTGTTTCAAGAGTCAAAAACAATTTGTTCGGTACCATGAGAACAAAAAAGAAAGTATGAAAATTGGGATTGTCAGAGTCTGATCCTTTGACTATTTTGAGTAATATATGAAAGTTTATATTTTTGGAAAGGAAGTGATTCACCTGTATTTTCAAAATTTCAAGAAAAAAGTACAACTTTTTGAAAAAAGTTCAAAAACAGAATTATATCCAGAGTGGCCACAATTCCACAAAGACTTAACAAAGTTGAGTACAGATATTTTCAGTTTCAGCTAATTTAACAAGATAATGTGGTGAGGAGGTCAAAGAGAGCATAATATAACCGGTATCGCATCACATTTTGCTACACAATCTAGGCAAATTGCTATGCAATCACACAAACTTTTGTCATTGCTATGTATACATAATTATTGCTATACAAATGGAACTTTGTCACAATTTTGCTATGCAAAATTCTGACACTAAATTATGCCCTATTCGAATGTATCTGACCCCAATTACATATTGTTGACTCACCCTGTGTGGGGTAAGGTCAAGCCTCATCTCTGTGCTCTATCAAACTTGACCCAAGAAAGACACGGTTTTGCTCCTCTACATTGGAAAGAAAAATGTGATATATATACAAATCAGGAAATAGCCAGTTACTTTCAGATCAAGCATTTGTAAGCCAACAATTTTGTTGTTTAATGAACATGTGTAACTTGTGTTTTTCATATTACATGTATATATTGTAATGTTGGACATAAATGTGTATCAAAAAATGCTTGTTGTCGTGGTACTAACATTATTTTGATCGCTATCATCGATTTTACAATTTTGTAACTACATTGGTACCAATGCAGGGTTAACTGCTTGTATACAATTTATGTACATATAAATAAATATATATATATAGAAGTCAAGGAAATATATTTTATATTGAATGATATTTATGTAACTTAATGTTTTTACTATGTCTAAGATATATCACCATCATTGTTGTTTAATAATTATACATTTATGGTGCATTTTGGTTTTTTTAAATTCTCTAATTGAAGTGTAGTATATGATTCATCCAGTGCCATGTTGGTTGCCCTTCCAAGACAAAAATTTGGAGGGAAGGGCGATCCTTTTTTTTTAATGGGCTCTTCCTCCATTTTGAAAAGGCTAGTATTAACAAATGCTTGATCAATTTTGGTAAATAATTGTGCATTTTTGGACTAAATTTAAATGTCCTTCATACTGTCCAAATTTAAGGTTTCTTCTAAAAAAAAGTGATTGAAAAAAAAACCTGACCCAAGATTTCCAATTTTTTTGGTTGGTCTCTGAGGGCAACCAAACATTTTTTGGGGCCTTATTTCTCAGCATAATATTGCTTTGGCAACTTTGTTGAGTAAGTTTATAGAATTAGAAATCAGCCTGTTCAATTTTCCTTTTTTCTTTTTCTTTTTATTGAGGACAAACTGTAAGTTGTGATTAAAATGGTTTATTTTGACAAATTTCAGAGAATGAAATTTTGTTATTTTGGAAAGTGAGGTGCTAAAAGTGATGGTGATTAATTCCTTAGTAACTTGACATCAGTGGTATTTTGTGTATTGTGAAAGTTCTAAACATTTTGCTTTGGATATCGGGATATATCTTGGTTTCAAAAGCAAAATTTTTAGATTTTTTCACAATACCGGACATTAATTATAACTGATGCAAAGTTATTAACCTTTAGCGATTGAATATTTGGTATTATTCAGTGGCAGGAAAATAATTTGTGTGTATTATTGTATAGGACAAATATTGCATACCTATGTTAGTGCAATAGTACTGTTTATTACACTCCAGTCATATTTAGACTGTTCCATTTTACCCGGCTTCACCTTGTGATGGGAAAAGTCCAAATTTGACATTCAGAGAATAAAAGATAGGATTTTGTCTTTTGCCTATCCAATATCGTGTCATAATGGATGGGATGGCCAATATTTTGAGTAGTGGTTGCCGGCGCAGACGGTATCCACTACAATAAAAATATTGGCCAGCTCATCCATTATGACACGATATTGGAAGGCAAAAGACAAAATCCTATATTTTATTCTCATTCTTTTTCAGTTTTAATGTAATTTTTGCGAGAAAAAATGCCTTTTTTCAGAAAAAAATAAAGTTACTTTTGTGAGGACATCCCGTTGTTTTAAATGAGCGAAACCATCACGAACATCTAAGCCGCCGAAACGCGTTCTTAGTTCTCGCACTTGTATTACGCGAACACATTATCGCGCGATCATTGAGGAGCAACAAGCGTGCCGCCGTTGCGTGGCGGCACGCACCTTGACTAATATCACTATCAACTATTGTGAGATGTTATACACCAGAATACCAATCAAATTACGTGAATTCTTTGCAAGACGCACCCATTGAATAAGAATGTGTTATATTTTTTACCATTGCATGCTCAGGCATTAAATATTTGTATACTAAGGCCAAGAAAAAAATTGTTTGCCCTCCGCAACCAACCCACAAAATATGAGCCAATATATATCTGTAAAGTGCAGGGGCGACGCTAGAGGGTGGGGGTATGTGGGGGGGTGACACCCCAATACAAAATTATGTCAGCAAAAATTGACTGTTGTCATCAAAACCATATGATTGTCGGCAAATGTAGTCAAAGCTCTGTGATTGTCGGCAAATTGCAAGAGTCATATGTCATATAAAATATTAATGTGTTACGAAATTGTGCTGTTGTTACGTAATAGACCTGTTGTGAATGCTATAGTATTTACTAATTTTAAAATATTTGTCAAAAACAAAATCCCCCCCCCCCATTTTTAGATTCTGGAGCGCCGTCCTGGCAAAAAAAATTTGGGTCTACAATTCACAAAATATTTCCGTCAGCAAAACATGCTGTACACCCCCCAAATCATATTGGTCTTGCGATGTCCCTGGTAAAGTGTGGACAGAGGCTTTGCAGGTTTGGCATTGTACACTATAAATTACTAAGGGGTGTGTTTTTGTTTTGTTTTTAATACAAAAACAACAAGTTTCCTTGTATTTCATGTTACATAATTTATCTGTATGTTCAACTCAAATATTTAGCCTATGTAGTACTCTTTACCTGTGTTACATCATGATGTAAATAAAGTGCTAACAACTTTTTGTATAAGATTTACTACAACAATTGTTTTCATGTGTGTTTGTAAAGGAGGGTGACCTATAGGAGTTGTTATCCTTACATCAGCCATTGTAGGATAGCTTAATTAGGCCAGTGGCTCTCAATTATATTTGCTTGTGGGTCACAGAGAGCCAAAATCAATGTGTGCTTATACTCATTGTCTTGCTATGTTTAGAGCTGCTCAAGTGTCGGCTACAATTGGACGGTGACCAGATCTAGCTTGTGGGCTGCCTCTGATTTAGCCCTACCACATTGGCCTGTCACATATGGGGACAAAAATAATTATGCCTTTGACTTATCAACAAAGGAGTAGGACCGAAATTGATAATTATTATTTTCGTAAAGAATCAGCCATACAAAGGTTTGCACTTATCACCCAATGCATTACCTGCTGATCAAATTGAGTGTCAGGAGCCATGGTAAACAATCTGTAGGTGTGATTTTTCCCATCCTGTAAGCAACACGCAAGGTGGTGGTAGGCTGCTGGATTCTTCTGTAAGAAGAATTGAAATACAGATTCCCGCTCCATCATAAATTTTTAGCAAAACATGAACCAAATCAATATTATCTTTACCCCCGTTGATAAGAATGTGCTTGTTGGTATTACTTGCTTACTTAATACACAGACACTGATATTTCTATGCCAACAGCCAGGGGCAAAATGCTTTGCAAATTTCATGACAGCTGCAGCAATGATCTGCAAAAACATGCAATAAACTGCTTCATTGCTACACATAGCCATTTCCCATTGACTCTTTTTGTAATGGGCTATAGCTGATTCAACCCATCGTGGGATGTTTTTCCAACATATCCAGGCTGCCGGTCAATCATCTTTACTTCGTCTTTAGCGTAATATGCATGATCGCCCGGTAGACTGAATTAGGTTGAAAAACGTCCCACGATGGGTTGAATCTGCTTTAATTCCAGTTGAAAAAATCCACACACCCCCTATCATGCCTTTGGAAGACACAAATTTCAAATGGAATTTCCTCAATGGGTGACTTCATTTGAAATCTGTATCCCTGTGTGGAAGATTAAGGTTTTGTCTTCTATAGCGGGTGTGCATGAATTTCAATAAAATTATGTATCAATATGTATATAATATTATTTGCTTGCTGACAGCCTGATATGTTTGCTTTCTTTCTCTATTAGGCATGAATTCTATACTTCTCTATGCTGCTCATGGTTTGTTCGCCAACAACTTCCCTTTCTCATGGCAACCATTGGATAATACACACAGTGAATTGATTGCTATGCATCTGATTGCCACTTCCTTATGGGTCGCTCTGTCCTATCACTGGTTTAGGATCAAATTCTTCTTGAAGATTTAACCCCATGAGAACTACCTGCTGATTGGCCAAAATGAATATTGTGTCCAATTTTGAACCAATCAAGGAGGGTATTAGTAAGATCATCTGCAAATGCAAGTTTGACCATAAATAGTTTAAAGCCTAGTCATAATTGGTAATTGAAATGAGCATTTGAAGTTATCAACCAATCAGAAATGCTGTTAGATGACCAGTAGTGTCCATGGGGTTAATGTAGCAGATGGAGGTCTTGGGATGGGGGTTCTTCATTATAAATTGTTGGGTACAAAAGCTCATTATGAGGATAGGCCTATTATAGTGCCTATGCTATGGTATGGATCCAGGTTTTTGAAAGGGGGTTAAACAATTTTGGATTACTTCATGTGTCAAATTGGGTGGGCCACTTTTTGGCATGGTGGCCATTCAGAGAGACAGAAAATTTTGCAAATAAAGGAGTCAAAATCGCCCAAAGCTTGACAAAAGCTTAGCGCATTTTCCATGCACTGCAGCTTGTTTCATAATTTTATTTTCGTATAAGAAGTTTGTTATTTACTGCGCAAAAAAAGTATCCATACATTTCAAACAAAAGAAATATCTTATAACACTAAGCCTAATTTACCACATAAATCAATCAATAGATAAAGAATTTCATTCTGCGTATTTTGATGCCTCATTCGGCACAATACAATTTTATTCCAAGTTATACCAATTGAAAAGGGACAAATTTGGTTATTTCCTCCTTTTTGGAATGTTATTAAAACTTTTTATACCCTTTATATAACCAGACATTTAAACATTTTCTGTCAAACATTTTGTGTTTGCTGGGTTATTTAGAATTATTGAGAAAAGCAAAGTGTAAAAGCAACTCAGATAGCCCATTTAATATCCAGACTCCCCCTGTGGAAGATTTAGCTAAAGTCTTCCACAGAGGGAGTATGAGTTTCAAATAGAATAGACAATTGGGTAGCTTCCATTTGAAATACTCACTCCAGTTGTCGAATATATAGGTAAAGCCATAATACAGGGGGAGTATGAGTTTCAAAATGATTAACCCTGACCAATTACATTTGAAAAACATCCTCCCCTATGGAACATATTTCCAAAATCTTCCACAGGGGTAGTGTGGATTTCAACTGGAATAGCCCAATGTTATTGGTATTGTGGAGAGCTTAACCACCACATATCATGTGAATTTTCTTACGTGAAATTAATCAAATTAAATTGATAAAGATATTTTTGAAAATATGTTGTGGCAATGTGGTCCACTTTTATTGACACTAGTTTTTGTCATGCCAGAGAGCTTCATTCGGTCAAATAAAAAACATTGTGAACTGCTTCTGCAATATCTACAGGAGAGTATCAAAACGTGTAGCACAAATGTGGCTGTACACTACGTACCGGGATGAGCCGTAAAGTCGGCAAATTGTATTCTGAGTTACAGTGTAAAATGTGTGTGAAGGTCGTATTCATAGGTAGCTCAATTTGTTGCGACATGTGTCTCATTTGAACCAATCAATAATCCTATTGCTGAAGAGGATAATAAGCTTCTACCTATTTCTATAAAATCCTTAAATAGATGCAGTCTTTGTTTGCTTTGGCTAAATCCTGTTCAAGTGTTAGGTTACAAAGCATTGTATTGTAACAGGAAAACCGGGAGGGGATTATGAGAATTTTAAGAGGGCGGTATACCAAGATTACGGACGGGCCGGACCCGTGCTGGGGTCGACAACATGAAAATGAACGGCCTAGATAGTACGCAGACGAAACACAAGATGTAGAATGTTCACAGTTCTCATATTATTATTTCTTTTCATCACTGTATTCCATCAACAGCAATAGCTGTCTACATAAAGTCGTAGTCAAAGCCGTAAGTTAATACAATGTTTTTGTGTGGACTTACGTGCTGTAATGAGGGATAGAAATGACAAGGCATTTATAAGCTTACAAAGGAGTTGACAAATGCCTACCTGTTATTTAGGCCTAAAGTTTAACGCATAACCTAGCAAGATACAGAAAGGGAGTCTTTAAAAATAGAGGGTGTTATTTTTAACACCAAATTACGAAAGCACCAGGCCAGCCGACCTCAAGCATTAAATACCTATTCGAAAACATGCATTAAATATCACGCGGCTTATGCCTAGGCTTCTTCATGCCTTAGACATGAGTGCATACAGTATTGAAATAATGATAAATTGGCAAGACTCCATTTGCGTTCATGCGGGTTGTTTATTATTTTTGATGTTCAAATGTTGACACAGGAAGATTTTGATTTATAATAATGAGGGGGATGTTTAGCTTAAAAGTACATGGCTCGGTTCTATGACAGAGATATGGTTCACTACAATGGCTGAGGTTAAAGCTTAACCGATGCACGCACACTGCATAGGCCAAACAGTATATGCTAAGCTTAAACCAAATATTAAAAACCCTGGTTAACCTTTGCTTCATCCGGCAGTATCAGTCATCTTAAATGTGCATTGACACCTTGGAGCAAAGAAGCTCTCATAAATGGGTCGCACGGCTGAAGATACCAGATATTATACAGCAAAGACTCAACCTTTTGCACAGCCATTGTAGTAACCACATCTCCATCAGGAACCTGCAGGAGGCCTATCAGCCTCCATATCATCAGCGAGCCGACTTACAATACATAAAAAGTTACATGTCCAGATTTGATTTAGTCATTAATTAGGCCTAAAATTTAGTACCAAATACCGGATTTGGCAGGGGCCACTGCCGGCATGGCAGTGGCTTTTCTAACCCTTTTTACATCTCACCTGCAGATCTTCTGTCTGTTGAAATAGAAATCAACTGTAAATCTAAATAATTGAGCTAAAAAAAAACTATGTCTCTCACGAATCAAGTCTGCTGTCGGAATGACGCTACTTGTTTTAAAAAGCGACGCCAAAAGTCCGTCTCAATGCTCATGCGCAACTCCTCAGAATTAGCTGATTGGTTTAGCGCGGCAACTTCCAGCCAGGTTGACTCGCCCACAATAATATAGAGGGCGTATGATCATGCCAGGGCAGCGCGGACATCATTGTAGTTGATGATGCTGAAATTTAAGGCCTACTTTATATTAAAGAATTATTTAGTTAACCAGCACATTTATACCACACATTATATAGAAATATAATATCGCCTACGATAATTTAAATACATTTAACATAAAGGGCCAAAAGTAGCTTTATTACCCTCCTCCCAACCGGGCGGAACATTATTTCCAGGGGGAAATAATCTGACATACCGTACTACAAACAATAAAAATAATGAAGCGACTTTCTGAACCAATAAGACTCACATGAAATCCTTATAAACAAGTACCTCATCTGCACACCACGGTAATCTATGAGGTTACTTCTACTACACAGGTATTAAACTCACGCACAGCTTATTTACCACTGCCAGTACGTTTTAGTACCAGAAGCTTAACCTTCGTGCATTCTATTTTCTTCAAAACAACACAGTAGAAAGACCTCACCGATCCACCATAAATGTCAACTGACGTACCCATACATTTTGATTACTCTGACCATATCCCAACTTACCAAAATGTCTCTAATTTCGACCTTTGTGATCGACCTTTTACACGGCTTTTCTCATTCATACCTGTTGGTACCTTTGTTTACATCCTGCAGCTGGAAATACGGTCAAAGGTCATCCGAAATTGAAGAAACATTCTATATTTAAACGCACATTCTAAATTTTTATTATTGCTTCTGAAACCAACAATTGAACAATACTCTTGAATTATTCCAAGAGTTCTCAGAAGAATTCAAACATATAACAATGTCACAAATTATGGCTGAGGAATCACGATCAAACAATTTTAGAGAAACGATTTGCACTGGAATTTCGCGAGTGTCAAAGAAAACATTTGATGACAATACGCGTGCGCAGAAACTTTTATCAAAAAGTTTTGGATGATACCCGCGAGTTTTGAAAACAACTACCAGCCCATACGGGGAGCTCAAACAGGTCTCGTACCTTTGAAAAACACATTCCTAAACCATGCTAAAGCATGTTAAATTCTTGCTTGAAAATTCGCGCAACTCTGACATCAGATTTAAAGTTAAAACAATGCAGTAATTTAAACAATTTGGAGTCATCATGCCTCTCAGCCATAAATTTTTTTTTTATGAACAAGAACTGGTCAACTTCAAGTGCACCTGCCCAAGTAGCAAGTATTCGAAAGTCACCTGGTGTTAAAACACCAGGACCTTTCTCAGCACAAAAAAATGATTAAAAGCTATTAAACCAGTATTTAAATGCCCCAAACAGTGGTGGTCGAACATGCCAGAGCAGCACGTATTCGGATTACCATAGGCTTTCCTCACAACCTTTACTGTTAGCATTTAATAATAAAATTTATTTCCCTTGTCCGGATTTTTTTGGTCTTTTTGGTATCTCCGAATTCGAAATCCAATAAACTCTGCCATTTAGCTTCCTGCTTGGTTGAGACAACATGTCGTGGTCGCAGCTCCGTTTGCTCATTTAACATCTATGGTTTGCTTGACAACTAAGATTAGCCACGTTTCCGATTGGCCGTATCTGTACGTACGCGTTTTACCGTCCGCTAAAGTTGGAGGTGAAGTCTTGTTCCGAAAACACTGCTTCCAGAGTTGACGTCATGAGGATAACCCTCATAGATGAGGATAAAACCTCATATTTCTATTTAGATGAGGATAAACCCTCATATTTCTATTTTTATAAATTTTCTTTTATTATTTATATACCAAGGTACTTATTTTGAAATCTGAAAAAACAAAACAAACGTATTTCTCGAACGTTTTTAATCACAAAAGTTTTATTTTTGCCACTTCCTGTTCAGACTGATAGACGTGTCATGCATATATTTCCTACGATGAATTATTTTAGTAGGCCTTGTTATCTGCTATTTATCTACTGATCCCATACCACTGGGGTTTATTTAGTATTCGTCCCCTTTTGACCGGGTTTCTGGGATATCAGCAGTCATAGGCCTAATGACTTATGACTCATAAAAATCATCAATTTCTTCGCTTATATAGATTCAGATTTGTCCAGCTCTAGTTTTCTTATGCATACGTTACCACCATCCATACGGTCTAAAATAGGCCTACGATTTATTTGTTCAACGCTAGTGTAGGCCTATATGACCGTCCCAGAAAGATTTTAATTTTTGGCACGCTCCCTTTTTCTTAGCAGGCCTAAAATACCAGATTCTACGGGCAACTTCACATTTCTACCTGGAAATACCTCAGGGTGTAAACCCAGTGCTATACTCTGCACAGACGATCTGTAGGCCATATTTACATACGGGAGATAAAATCCCAGTCTTTCTGATTTTGTTGAGTATTTAATTTGAGCACCTGTTATAAGGTCCTGTTTTTATTTTCTAGTATACTCTTACGTACTCCTAACACGTCTACTATGAGCATGAATACCATCATTGACTAAAAAGTTTACTTTCAACATTTACCTATAGATCTGAATGTATATTTTTTTGGAACTCCAAAAATACTTATAATATGGTAAATCAGAACTTAAGCAATGGTTTACCAGCATCTTGATTTGGCAAGGGTATAGAAGTTACACATTTGGAGAACTTTTCTCCAATACACAACATGAAACGCATTACTGGTCTGTTACTGGCAAGGGCAGTATACATCCATCTATAATCGCTCCATCGGGGCATCAACATTGTGGCTTGTTATGGAGGGTTTTACGTAGTCGTGGGTTTCAGCTTTTGCATGCATTTGGGACATTTTTGTACCCATTCAACGACCTCCCGATGCTGCCCCACCCACAAGTAGTGTTCCTTAACACGTTCGAAAATTTTGTCTTGACCCAAATGCCCAGAACATCTCGCATCGTGCAATTGTCGTAAGCGCGCTTTTACGCAATCTTTCAGGAAACACTACCCTGGCATGTTTCAAGGAATCCCTAATCAACCGTACAAGGTACAACACACCTTCTGCTATACCAAGTCATCGCCAACATTCCCAATTTCTACAGAATGTTAGATTACGAGACACGAGTACTCACTTCTTCCCATTTTGGTTTCTGAGTACTATCGGTGTAACATCTATAACCTACCCAATTTCGGGGTCTTATTGACATTGTTTAAGTTCTTCTTTATTAAACTCTGAATAACTGAATCACTATTTCTGACTTTAAAATCGGCTCAAGTAGCAAAACGGTCTCTTTATCAATTTTCTGAATTTCATCACTTGGATTACACATCCTAATATTACCACGTTTTCGAATCCCGAATTTATACAACTCCTTTGGTTACACTTAATCACATCTCTCAGTAATCTCAAAGGTATAGGTTCAGCAACTCCGCATAAAAATAGGGAATATCTATGAAGAATGCAGGAATAAGCATTAATTCACTCACATCAGGCGGCAATATCACATCTTGATTGCTAGCTATAATATACTACAATATTGCGATTCAATGAACTCGTCAATAGCATGGTGACTTAGGTAACTCCCCAAATGGTAACTCACCACTGACTATAGATCTAAACAACCATAATGATGCGCACAGAAATCGTAGCCCAAGATATCATCTATTACGGCTACCCATGCTCAATTGTTTTATTATCTACCGTATATCTAATTTGAAAATGCCTTTTCCTTTTAACTTCAATTTACACCGCTAGCGGTCATCATGAACATGATGAAATGTCAAAGAAACGGAGGTTTAAATGTGACAGGAGTTTATTCATAAATATTAGAATTCAGTGACAAATGATCCAGAATCAATATCAAGATAAATCTACATCTTGAACCTTTTTGAAATATACGCACCATCCTTTCTCAGTTTAATGTTTTCATTCGCTGCAAAGGGTCTTTCCGGTGTTTAACTCCGACCCTCGAGATCAACTTGATCTAATTTTTAGTGATAATTTGCTCTCTGATTTCTACGTGGGCAGTCTCTTTGGACATGACCCTTCTTATTGCAGAAGTAACATGTAAGCCTAATGGTGTTGGAGCTTGGGAATGGTTCTCTGACATGACGGGGTTGCTCAGAAAATTTCATATTCTTCATCATGTTTAACAGTTGCTCAAGTTGACCCTGAATGTTGCTCACCCTCTTATCAAGGCTAACTAGGCTACGGGCAACAGTTTCATCCGGGTTTTCTGATCGGATAGATCGGCAAACCGATACTACCTTTGTACCCCAGTTTTTGAATTTCCGTTTTCTTCGCGAGCAGCTAGTTTAATTGCAGTGCGAATGGCTTCATCAAGGGTGTCAGGTTCTTTGAACTGTACCATATACTGAATATGAGGATCTCTAATTGCTTTCATGAAGTGATCTTTGGACATTAGCTCCAACATGTCAAATGAAGCATTGGGGTAAGCATTTCGCACCATGCGACGAATACCATAAGCCAAATCTGGGAAATCTTCGTTTGGTTTCTGCACCTTATTCCACAAGAGTGTCTTAAAGATCTCCTCTTTCCTACTGGGCCCAAAACGATCTTCCATACATTGGACTAGGCCTTCAAAGGTATCTCGCTTACTAACATCTATATCCCCAAAATCTCACGAGCAACACCGTCCAAAGATCCTCCTAAATGCAACAATTTTTCCTCCTCAGCCCACCCATTTAATTTCGCAGTCATTCTGAACTGTATCAGGTAATCAGGCCAGGAAGAAGTACCATCGTAAGTTCGTGGCTTACTTTCAGTTTTTCTGCGATTTGGTCTAGATTCAGAAGGCCTGGGTGGAGTTGGGTTACTAGAAATCTGCTGGGTATTTTGATCTCTTTTGGAGACGAGCTCTAACTGAGATATAATATTCTCGCTAATCTGTTTAACCATACCAGCAAGATCGTTGCCTTGATCACCACCAGCCCATTCATGAAGGGCACTCGCATCTTCAAAAGGAACTTCCTCTTCCTCCTCTTGAACCTGAGGAATGGAATGGCTCACAGTCTCTGTGTTCTTTCTACGTACAGAACCATCAGATAGACCATCTCTATTTTCTTGGTTATTAGAAGGACCAGGGCCTCTCTGACAGGGACTGGGGTTTGATTTGTCGTTCCATTTGCAGAGCTAGCGCTAGCACCTTCTTGCACTGAAATTTGCTCATTTGAGGGCTGATTACTCGCTGATCCTATTTGCTTCCCCGATCGTAAAATCACGTTACTTTCTTGGGTTTCCATCTTTCCAAATCAGCTGACTTTCCTGAAGATATAAAATAGACCCTCCTTAATTATATTTGCTTAATTTCAGTTTCAACGTCAGTCAATTTACCGGTAAATTTTCTCTAATTTAAACAAATTTCATCTAGGCCTATGTTCACGCTTCTTAGGGCCAGGAAGTGTTTGTTTATTTATATACTAGTGCACCTGTAGCTGTGAGAGCCCTGATGCTGTGAGAGCACTGGCATGATAGCGATACTGTTTGACCCCAGATGACCTTTGACCTCAGTGTAATTTGTTTCATGCTCCCCTCATATGAAGGATTCCACCTATCAAGTTTAAGCCCAATAGGGCAAAGTTTAAATTTAGCCCCTACATGACCTTTGACCTCGGTTGACCTCAATTTTGTTTTGCGCATATATTCCCCTCGTATCAAGGATTCCACCCACCAAGTTTGAGCCTGAGAGGACAAAGTTTGAAATCCATGGCCTTTGACCTCGGATGACCTCCATATAATGTTTTTCATGCTCCCCTCATAGGCCTACGAAGGTTTCTACCCACCAAGTTTGAGCCCAATCGGGCAAAGTTTGAAATTTGACCCTCCGTAATGACCTTTGACCTCGGTTGACCTCGATTTTATTTCGCGCATTATATTCCCCTCCTATCATGGATTCCACCCACCAAGTTTGGGCCCGATCGGACAAAGTTTGAAATTTTGACCTTTGACCTTGACCTCCGATGACCTTCAAAACCACATGGCCAACATGCTTTTCCCAATACCTATCTATATCCCAAATTTCAGCACGATGCGGCGAAGTGCGGCGAAACGCATAGCCGGGACAGACAGACAGACAGATAGATAGATAGACAGATAGAGACCGCTTATTATTTTATTAGTATAGATTTAACAAGACATGCACAGCACCACAATATCTTTGTTTTAATACCGTACCAGACTCTGATGTATACTTTCCGTTAACCAATTTTGAAAATTTACTTGACAGTTGTGATCATGCAGGAAATTTTGTCCTAACGATACCATGTAGGCCTATTAATAGGAGTCTTTGCTACTCACATTTCTTGCTCATAGATAGCCTAGCCTACTGCCTTCATTTAATTTCATAACACATTTGGATCAAAACCTTTTCAATTAATCAATAGGCTCTAATATGACCCGTTTCTACAGTGATATGCTCAAAAACATGATTAGGCTTACTAATTATGGAGACTGATGCCCCATGTCTATATAAATCCATTTTTAACGGAACATCCCGATTTCTTTTATCCAAAATCGGATCTGCACGTAAGCTTTGACAGGGCATTACATTTTTTTTTTTTTTACCCTTTTGTAACCATTTTCACCAGATTGGAAAGTTATTATCCTGTTTCGGTACGTTCTCATAAAACTCTCCATTTTCCTGATTTATAAAATAAATTTGAGGTCAATTTTCCTGATAGGAAAGAAAATTTATCCTGCCGCGCTACGCCAGT
This sequence comes from Amphiura filiformis, assembly GCF_039555335.1. Classification (NCBI taxonomy): domain Eukaryota; kingdom Metazoa; phylum Echinodermata; class Ophiuroidea; order Amphilepidida; family Amphiuridae; genus Amphiura; species Amphiura filiformis. Next base: position 46,610,587 of record NC_092635.1, on the reverse strand, counting down.
GTAACAGGAAAACCGGGAGGGGATTATGAGAATTTTAAGAGGGCGGTATACCAAGATTACGGACGGGCCGGACCCGTGCTGGGGTCGACAACATGAAAATGAACGGCCTAATTATAGTAAGCAGACGAAACACAAGATGTAGAATGTTCACAGTTCTCATATTATTATTTCTTTTCATCACTGTATTCCATCAACAGCAATAGCTGTCTACATAAAGTCGTAGTCAAAGCCGTAAGTTAATACAATGTTTTTGTGTGGACTTACGTGCTGTAATGAGGGATAGAAATGACAAGGCATTTATAAGCTTACAAAGGAGTTGACAAATGCCTACCTGTTATTTAGGCCTAAAGTTTAACGCAACCTAGCAAGATACAGAAAGGGAGTCTTTAAAAATAGAGGGTGTTATTTTTAACACCAAATTACGAGCACCAGGCCAGCCGACCTCAAGCATTAAATACCTATTCGAAAACATGCATTAAATATCACGCGGCTTATGCCTAGGCTTCTTCATGCCTTAGACATGAGTGCATACAGTATTGAAATAATGATAAATTGGCAAGACTCCATTTGCGTTCATGCGGGTTGTTTATTATTTTTGATGTTCAAATGTTGACACAGGAAGATTTTGATTTATAATAATGAGGGGGATGTTTAGCTTAAAAGTACATGGCTCGGTTCTATGACAGAGATATGGTTCACTACAATGGCTGAGGTTAAAGCTTAACCGATGCACGCACACTGCATAGGCCAAACAGTATATGCTAAGCTTAAACCAAATATTAAAAACCCTGGTTAACCTTTGCTTCATCCGGCAGTATCAGTCATCTTAAATGTGCATTGACACCTTGGAGCAAAGAAGCTCTCATAAATGGGTCGCACGGCTGAAGATACCAGATATTATACAGCAAAGACTCAACCTTTTGCACAGCCATTGTAGTAACCACATCTCCATCAGGAACCTGCAGGAGGCCTATCAGCCTCCATATCATCAGCGAGCCGGCTTACAATACATAAAAAGTTACATGTCCAGATTTGATTTAGTCATTAATTAGGCCTAAAATTTAGTACCAAATACCGGATTTGGCAGGGGCCACTGCCGGCATGGCAGTGGCTCTTTTTCCCTTTTACATCTCACCTGCAGATCTTCTGTCTGTTGAAATAGAAATCAACTGTAAATCTAAATAATTGAGCTAAAAAAAAAACTATGTCTCTCACGAATCAAGTCTGCTGTCGGAATGACGCTACTTGTTTTAAAAAGCGACGCCAAAAGTCCGTCTCAATGCTCATGCGCAACTCCTCAGAATTAGCTGATTGGTTTAGCGCGGCAACTTCCAGCCAGGTTGACTCCGCCCACAATAATATAGAGGGCGTATGATCATGCCAGGGCAGCGCGGACATCATTGTAGTTGATGATGCTGAAATTTAAGGCCTACTTTATATTAAAGAATTATTTAGTTAACCAGCACATTTATACCACACATTATATAGAAATATAATACGCCTACGATAATTTAAATACATTTAACATAAAGGGCCAAAAGTAGCTTTATTACAGTATTTTGTCTAGGTATGTATAATCAACAATTAACAATGAGAGGACATTCCTGAACCTTGTTGACTTGGGGATGATTTGAAATTACTGCCAATTATGACTGGTTGATGTTTATTACCAGCAATGTGGAAAAAGAGACACATGTAGAACCGAAAAAAGGTACCATTTTGTTGAAGGAGCAGAGTACAACAAACCATAACCCCGCTTCTGGATATCGTTTGAAGTCAAATGATATACCATTTTAAAGCATATGATATATATTTTCTAAACACGAAATAAAACAAAATTGACCGGTGCCAACTTTACGGCTGATTCGTGATGTACCGTCACATTATGAAGGTTTTGTCAGTCCTATAGAGGCTGTCAGTGTGACATCATACTCATAGTGGCCATCTTGTTCAATGCATAGGTACCGCGTGAACGTTGTAGTGCAGGACGATATATTCAAAATTGTATTCATCTATTACTATGGCAGTTAATCCGATTAATTACGTCACTTCTACAGCGAATTGTCATGAGTAACGCTTGAAAAGCGCTGACGGCCTCTATAGCTCCTTTATAATTATAGATATCAATTTTTTATATGGACACTTGTGCTGAAAGTTGAATTAGTGTTAAATTTGAAATGGGCTTTATAGGGGAAATTTTCCCAGAAATTGTTATTTAGGTGAATATTTGTGTATATTGTTCTATTTGTATAGTATATTTTATAGCTTATACAATTAACCAATTGAGTCCAAATAGCATACAAATCAAATAATTGAGTACCTAAGTGGAAGAAGGGCCCAAGTCCATCTCCATAATATTCCCCATATTTGTGGAAGAAATGGAGTTGGGCCTTTATTCCATGGGAACCATGATTAAGTGTACTTGGAAGACTATTTGGAGAGTGGATTTGAGCCCTTCTTTCACACACAAGGAAAAACTGTATGCTAGCAATAAAATGCTGGGTCTACCTCATTTTTGTAAAAATGGAGTTGAGCCTTTCTTCCACTTCAGGTATTCAATTTTATAATGTGATAATATAAATGAATAATTGTCATATGCGTGCAAGAAAATTGTATGTGCAAAGCTGATGCCTTTTGTCATTTTTAAATGACAAAAGGCATCAGCCTTTATTTTAGGTGTTCAGTCTGATGGCCGGGCCGGATTTACCTTTTTGGGGGGCCCCAAACTCACCTTTAGGAAGGCATGTGCACTCAAGTAACTAAGTTGTTTGGTTTAGGTATAATATCGACAGTTGTGGCGGCAGCATTACAATCCTGGGATTACAATTTAAAGGGAGACAAGCATAGATCTTATTGGGACATTTACACAATTTCAAATTTAGATTATTAAAGCCCAAAATGAAGGTGAATTTTGCTATATAACGGACCAGTGCGTGCGAAGCGGGCAAAATCTTGAATTTTTATTCTATTTTGGCCCAAAACATGGTGTTTTGGGGGGCTTAAAAGGAAGATACAGATGGCAATTTTGGGGGCACTAGGCCCGGGCCCATTTGGCCCAATGGTAAATCTGGCCCTGCTGATGGTAGTGGGACTTAATGATGTTTTCAGGAGCAAAATAAATCATAATGAGGAACATTCTCAAAACCCAAAGCCTTGTAAGATTAAACGTTTGTCAACGTTTGTCAAGTTTTCAGATTCCTCTGCAAAAAATTAATGCAATTTCAAAATATGATATAAGGCATCCTTTGCAGATATAAATTTCTTGTGCTAATGCATATAAATTACTTTGTATTGCAATTTAACTTGTCATTCTTTTGTGCTGAATGGGACATGGATTGAGAGGACACACTGTAGGCATTTTGTTTGAGCCTGGTCCGATACATACATGTGAGATAATACAACCATGCTCCTCTACTATAGATTGTTTACTTGTCTTCCACAACTTTTTCAGAATTGGTCGGTCGGGATTTAAAAAAAAAGTCATAGCCAAAACATGACAGTATGCTTTTAATTAGCTTAATAAATAGTCCAATATTTCTCTGTGTGGTATCCTTAGGAATTATTTCCTTGGAAACTTTAATCCAAACAAGAACTTTCTTTAAAAAAGACAACACCATGGATAAAGATCATGTTTCATAATCATTGCATTGCAGGACAACTGAAAGGTCTTTATCTGATCATTCTTAAGAACACATCATCTAACTATGGACCACAATGGCCTCATCCTAATGGCATAGTTCAATAACCTCAATTAAACAATGATAGTGCAAAATTTGACCTCAAGTTGCAGAGTATGAGTTTTAGTACCCAAATTTTCAAAGGTCATTCAATGAATGTACAAATGTATTGGGGTTAAAGAACTGTGCCCCTGATAGATGAGCATGTCGTGGATCCTAGTGTCTAACCCCAAAATATGGGAAAACATCTCTATCAAGCACCAACTAATACAAACAAAAAGGATAATATTTGTCTTGTCTATAATACCGAATTTATTAATTTGTTTAAACAATTCATTGATGCTAGCACTGGTAGTATCCATTACTGCCAGTAGACAGGAAGTCTGGAAAGGTGACCTCAATGCTGTGGGTGGCCTTCCTGTGCTTTTGAATGGAACAACAGTAACCTCGGCCAATTTTTAGGCCAAAATGTTGGATTTTTCATGATTTTTTTCTAAGTTTGTGAGAGCATAACAAGACTTTCTGTTGATAGATTTTTATTTCCGTTGGTAAATATTTTTAAAATTAATTAAGTTTTTCATAACATATTAAAAAGGCAGAGACCCCTGCTGTATAATAAATTAGCTAGGTAAATTGTGAGTAACCTCTATGAAAATTATCAAAAAAGTGCCTATTCTTTTGTGTGTGTACGGTCCATCACCTGTCACTTGGTAGTCTTGTAACATGTCTAATGGCGCTGCCCATGGCCACTCGATGAATTGTTTTATACGAATTAATCAATTCGATATGATAGACTGTTTGTGCAATAATTATATATCTGATTTCTCTGTAGGAATGAACTCAATTCTGCTGTATGCTGGACATGAGATACTTCATCATAATTTTCCTTTTTCCTGGCAACCAGTACATGACACCCATGCAGAACGCCTAGCTATGAGCCTCATTGGGGCCTCGCTGTGGGCTGTCATTGCCATGTGGTTGTATCATGTTAATTTCTTTCTTAAAATATAATAATGAACATGTACCAAAATACTTTGTTATAACTGTGTTTTATTTTTAAAAATGTAAGAAAATGTTCCGAGTTGTGGGCGATACCATGTTAGCTATCTTGAAGTTTATGCATTCCAAACTTTAGGGACGCACCATTAGACCTCAAGGGGGTTAGCAAATTGGGGTCGGGGAAAAACAAATTGGTGGCGAAGTTGTTGTTTTTTTCGTCGCCAAATACTTGTTGCATTTGTAGTTCTACAGTTTTTGCTCATGTAGTGGAGGAAGTTTTTTTTTTCAAAACTTCCTATAACCCCACCCTTGAAGTCTAATGGTGCGTCCCTTATAATGCTATAATGGATGCATTGCTGTTTGATTAAGAAAGTGCTAATAATTATGATTTCTGACATCCTTGTGTATTTTTTACTTTTTAAGTAAATGTAGTCATAGTGCCTTAGATCTGTAATTAAAAGAGGAAGCCTGCCAGAGCAGTTCTTCTGGGGTAAACCAAACCTGCCTGGTTATCATATTAATCAGTGACAAGGTTATCTCTTAATTTGACAGGTGCTAATTGATGCAATAACATTAAAACATCAATTAGCACCTGTCAAATTAAGAGATAACCTTGTCACTGATTTGATAACCAGGCAGGTTTGGTTCACCCCAGAATAACTGCTCTGGCGGGACTTTCTCTTTAAATGGATATCAAAGCACTTAAAATTTATTCTGCTGCCGCTTGGTTATATCATACCACTTTACCATTTGGCAGCCAACAATAACATCACCGGTATGCCTATACTCCCTAACAGCTCCCCATTTTATACCTGGGTGGAGTGGGACATGGTAGATAAAATGTCTTACCCAAGGACATAACACTTTGGCCGTTGCTCCACCTACACATATGAATCTGTGGAACGATGAACCTTCAAAATAACAGCTGATGGTGTCTTATGATAGTTAAGTAGGCTGTGTAATTATATTTTCTTTTGGTTTCAATATCATATAGCATACTGAATGGGTATTATCTCATTCTTAAGGCCTAAAAATGTGTGACATTGGTAGAACAGGCTGAAACAATTAGGTCAGGCGATTATTTTATTTTATTTTATTTTTACACATTTCTTCTTTTTTTTTTAACCCAAATTATGTGATTTTGGGTGTAATGTATATGTTATTTACAGGCAAAGCAATACTGCAAAAACAAAAGCAGAATTGAAATCGGCCAATGCATTTATGATTTTGACTGCAAGTTACCATTTGATCCCAATGCTCAGGTGACTTGCTAGCTCGCTCTGAAATTTTGAATATTCATTAAAGGTAGAGTGCAGTGTAATACAAAAAGTTAAATGTTATGCAACAATCATATTGCAATATTTACAACATTTGGAAAGATTTTACATTGATGGATGGTCTCTACTCTGAAATGTTCTGAAATTAAATTGTCCAAAAACCTGCCAAATAAAAATAACGTAAAATGGCAAACTTGAGTGCTTTGTTGGTATACTGTATCAGCATTAACAGCTATTAACTTAAAAGTGTATCAAGTCAAAAGTGTCTATCTTTCTGGACTTAGGTCCAAGAAAAATAAAAGGGTTGTGACTCAAACCTACAGGCATAAGTATGGGTAAACAAGGAAAATACAAAAAATGCCGCATAGCACATAACTTTTAAGTGTTTTAGAGACAACCCCGGTTATTTTGGAGGGGGTAGTTCAATGTGTTGAAATTTAGCAGTTTGCCTACATTCAAAAAGTAAATGATTATAAACATAACGCGCTTTTGGCGCCAAGCGCGTTGTGGTATTTAAATTTTGTGATTATGTGATAAATGTTTTATGAATATTATTAAAGCGTCTTTTTACCCTTGATATAACCTAACATTGAAGCCTTTTTCTGTATAAAGTTGTGTGTTTGCTGGGCCCTCTCAGCTCAGGATTCAGGTGACGGGTATGTGCTTGTCAATAGCTTCTGCCCAATGACACCCATTTCCCTTGTAGTGGTGAAACTAGGGGGGCAAGGGTTCAACGTGCCTGGGCGTCACATTTATTTAGGGGGCGGCGAAATGACGGTGGATAAAAAACAATCCGATTCGGCGCCCCAGGCTCCAAGCGGTGAAAGTCAAAATCTCAAATTGTAACCAAATTTCATTAAAGTGGTGTGAGCGCGAGCGCGTAATTGTTTCAAAAATGGGTGCGGGGCGCCATAATACATCCTTGCCCCGGGCGCCACAACCCCTTGTTCTAGTACCCCCTTTTCATTACCTGCTACCCCGCGAACCCCTAATTTATTTTTCAAACCCAATTACCTACCTTCAGTAACCTGACTTTTTCCACGCGGATGACGACAACTTCGACAAGTTTAAAAAATCAAAAACTTTTCATGATATGAATTTTCATGGCCATTTTGGAATCAGAATGAAAAAAGCATTAATACTAGTATGAACTTACACAACTGTATAAGCCTAGTATTTGGTTCAATGGTTCTTAAGATAGCTATTAATATTTTGAGAAAACATCTCCAAACTTACAGTGTGCTATTTCATACTTCTATCCAGTGATCATGGTAACACTTTGTTTAAAAAAAACCAACTTTTACCCAATGACACTCCCAATCTGCTACCTAATGGTCCTCTAAGTTTGCGCACATAATGACCCAATTTGTTCAAAAATTATATTTCACTAAAATGTCCCCTACTTTTGAGGGGTGGTAGGCACATACCTGTCATCTATTGGAAGTAAGCCTACTTCCCCCATTTCACCCCCAGGATTTATTAATCAAGTTTCTCACCAGTGGCGTAGGCCTATACTGGACGGTTGCCCCCCCCCCTTGTGAGAAGTCTTTTTTCCCTGTGAGAGGCCTTTTTTTGTAATTTTTAGCCCATTTTTGTCAAAGTTTGCCCCCCATATTTCGTCCATCAAAACAAATATTTGTACATGTACTTGATTTGATGAGAATATTTAGTTTTTGTTCAGGTGGTCATGTGTGGGGTCTACAAATCGGAGATCCTGATGCTACTATTGCATGCCAAGGGATTCCAGTAAAAAGGAGGTATAGTTGGATTCGGGGGAGAAGACAGTGATCATCATAAAAGTGTTTCAAGTAATAGGCCTAGTGCACCCCAACACATGGGGAGTTGTATCACGCCACGGAGCTAGCGAGAGTGCCAAGAATTACGTCGCCTGAATAGGCCGGCAGGTTAAAGGTTTACCCATGCATGTCAAAATGCAAATCAAATACCCCGCTCTTTTAATTGTGCGCAGTCAAGTGAACAATGATTCCTGTACAGGTTGCTTCAGGCCACATAATAAGCTGATACCATGCATTGGCCTTTTGCGTGGTCAATTAAATTGCACGAAATTCCAAACAACGGCTCCTATGCTCACGATGATTAAATTTTTGATATCAAATTTGGTATCAACCTTCGAAGAAAAGTGTATAGAAAATTATTATATAAATTATTTTGCCATAAACTCATCAGACTCTGCTTAAATGGGGATGGAACTAGTGGCGACTTTTTTATTTGGCTGTATTTATATCTATAGTGTCATGACAAAAGGGTAACGCGGCAAGATGACGATGATGATTGATGATGATAATGTTGATGATGATAATGATGATGATGGTGATGACGATATTGATGATGATGATGATGATGATGATGATGATGATGATGATGATGATGATGATGATTATGGTAATTATGACAAGGATGATGAGGATGATAATTATGATGATGACGATGATGATTACGACGACGATGATGATGACGGCCGGATTTACCATGCAGTGTGCATCTTCCATTTTAGCCGAAAAACACCATGTTTTTGGCCAAAATAGGGTACGAAAATTGCAAAGTTTTGCACGCTTCGCGCGTACTGGCCTACTATATAGCAAAATTCAGCTTCAATTTGGGCTAAAATAGTTAATAATATTAATTATAATTAATTAGTTAATAAACGTTTTTTGTTTTGTTTTTGCTTTAAAAAAATAACAGTTTACTAATGTCAAGTCAATACTGTCATCCGTAGGCCTATAGCTGAATATCATTTCATTTTATTTTCTGATAATAATCTCATCATTAAAACAACATTCATAAAACCCGCAGTGCTATGTACCAAATCTTAAACCTTAACCCTAACCATACATGTCGCTAATTAATTATGAATTAAACAACAGGTGCATGCCCCTGCTCTACCGCATTCTCCGCATTCCATTCTCCGTCGGCGTCCTGGGCGGTGCACCAAAGTGAAACTTTATTTTCGTGTTATTACGCACGGAAACAAGTGCCATTGGAATGTTGGATATGAGTCGAATTGAATTAAAAGTCATTCTTACCCATCTATAACAACAGGTAAAATATTGCAGCAAATTGTAAGAAGATTCTTTTACTTTAATGTCGTCGGCTTCTTGTAAACTTTTTCTGTTCACGTTTGAAACATTGGGCGCAGCAGACGACCACGAAGTAATGCGGTCGCAAATGCAATGCAAACATTTCTCGAAATTTTGTTATCCGAATCGGCTGTGTCTTCCGTAAGTGTCTTCCGTAAGTTATATTCCAAAAACGTTGTGGAACGTTGCTCTATCGAGAACATATCACAGGAAAACTTGACCTGGACGATGCATGAAGAAGATGTGGCACAAAACGTAAGTATTTTCGTTTTATTGTTTTTTAAATTATAGAGGTTTAGGCCCATAAATGCATTTGATGATAGAACAAAGCTCCCGGGACCGAGGGGCCTACGCTACGGTGAATGAAATGTACCCAGAAAATGTACCGTACTGACCTGGCTGACTTGCTCATCTTCCCTGCTTGCATAAATAAACACGTCATACAAACTGTTAACTGTTGATATTTTTCTAATCAATTGATTGATTAAAATTTTCATAGCCCTGGGAATTATTCAGTAGGCTAAGTATTGTTTCAGTTATATTCTTCCGGCCGTGCCTCAAACCCGCCCCCCCCCCCAACTCAACACAAAAGTTGGCAACAATGAGAGTTACCAAATCTTACAAAGACACCCTTTGCAATGATTTTTCATCAAATTTACCCCCCTTTTTCATGCATAATCGAGGACAAAATTTGGCCAAAAACAACCACTTTTTTGTGGTTTTCAATGACCAGAATTTCCAACACCCCTTTTCAGTGACACTAAATATTGACTTAAAATAACCAGATTTTCCCAAGTACCCCTTTTATCCAAATTTCGTGGACAGTGCAAATTAAATACCCCCTATTTTGCTGATTTCAAGGTCAAATTTCGCGGACTGTCCAAGTTAAATACCCCTATTTTCCCAATTTCGCTGGTAAAAAAATGAATTTTGAATTTAAAAAAATGAAAAAGTTGAATTTTAAGGGACCTTTTTCGAATCGCTTTGAGTGAAACTTATCGTGTATCGCATGATTCTGCAAGAGCGGCTGATAGTGATGTAAGTAAAGCTCCACGTATACCTGTGTGTTGTATCCGTAGATAGCAGACTAAAGAAAAATCTGAGTTTTGCATCGATTTTCGTTAGGCATGCGTAGTTGGCACAAGATGGGAAAACATCTGTTGGTGAGTTTCTTTTTCATGTTTTTATATATTAATAAATCACTGTAACATTTTACTTAATCATGAAATCAAACTAAAAGACAAACTTATAGATTACTAGATTTCGCGGTTCTCGGGTTGGGCGGTTCTCGTGATAGGCCTATCTCTAATATTACCCAACGCCCGTTACCTATAATACTTGTCCTGACCTATACGATATATATGTCTCTCAATGATTAAGACACAACCAAGGGGGTGACACTAACTTCACGGTTGTTCTATTATCAACGCAAACCTATGACAAATCCCGCTGGTTTGCTAGTTAGAAAATGAGGCCAGTTATCGATCGGTTATGAATAATTAATTTCGATCCCTTTAGGGTTGGCAAATAACGACGCCGTTAGTTTTGCGAACTCTGCCTGTTCAATGCGAGTAGCAAGCTTGAAAGTGCGCCAGCTAGCAGAGCAGGGAGCAATCCGGTGATGGCGCACTAGTATTTCCCATCAGGCACCAGTGATTTGTTTTTTACAGAAAGTCTACTAATTTGATAATGGAATAACCTTTCGCAATAGTAATGTCGAAATTAGGAATTGGTGTCAATAATACGACGGTAGTGTATCACTTGAATTTGATACGATATTCAGCCAGCGATTTAGCGATAAAAAACCTTTGACCACTGACCTGACCTGAAGCACGTGAGGCGCCATATTCGTTTGTTTTATTTCCTCGTGTGATAATAAATATCATTCAAACTATAGTTGTCGGCCGTGAACGTAGTTTATAACTGGCCTAAGAAGTTTGTTTTAAAAATAAGTAAATAATCATCACTCACCGTTCTATTTGATCTTGTGGATTTCCCAACACGTAATAAATTGAAACGCCACTACCGGATTGCTCTCAGGTAGTAAAGCGGGCGCACTTTCAACCTTCGAAGCTCGCTATTCACTACCGGTAGTAATATTAATTAAGTGATGTCACTGATGTGCAGCGTTTCTGGAATAGCACTTGCATCGTGCATGTATAATTTGAATGTAGCTTGCTGTATTCAATATGTGCATGCATATTACAGGAGCTTAGGTCCATCGAAAAAACAATAATGAATAATTTAGGAGATTATCAGGGGCTGTGAATAATTATGAGTCCTGGGGAGGGTAAAATTGGGGTGAGGGGTGCGATGTTGGCCTTAAAACGCTTTAAAAGGCTTAGGATAACCAGGGGGCGGGTACTTGGATTATTTTTCGACGGAGATGTGCGGCCCAAGCTTCCGAACCCATAACCATTTCTAAGGGTCACGATTTTACCGAAAATAGGTAGGCCCCCTACCCATATCTAAGGATTGTCAGGAAAGTAAGGACCCATATCTAAGGATTTGAGCTTGAAAATCGTAAAAGCAACATGTTTTCCGGCATGTTTTTCACACATAGCACCGAAAATCTAAAAGGGAGACCCATGTCTATGGATTTTCGTGGAAAACCTTATACGTGAGTACCCTTCTGGGGAGGGGGGAGGATAATAGTAAAGGTCCGGAAACGCTTATGATATGGAAATTTTATTTTGAACAAAAATTCTTTAATCACTATTGACGGTTTCGCCTACCATGTAAATATCGGTTTAGTTTTTAAAAAAAAGTTTTTTTTACTGTAGGCCTACATCTACAAATCTGATGTATTTAATCATTATTTGGGATCCCAATAATTTGAATGTGCAACAGGGGTGGTCACAATATTTTTGCAGGCTGAGAGGGGAAAGCGATTTATTTATTTATTTATTTATTTATTTATTTATTTATTTATTTATTTATTTATTTATTTATTTATTTATTTATTTATTTATTTATTTATTTATTTATTTATTTATTTATTTATTTATTTAGGCTTGTTCAAGTAACTCACCTCTAACATTTCACGCACTCACGTGCACCGGCTCAACAAATCAATCAATCAGTTAATTAATCAATCAATTCACAAACAATAAATATGAATAATATGAATATGAATAAATTATATGATATTCAATTTCAATCAATAGACATATCATATCAAACCATCAAACAACGAATAAATGAACTGATCGACCAAGAGCCCTTTTTTTCTAAAGAGTGTGAGTGAGTGATTAAACAAAATAAATACAAGCATAATTATTTACATAAATAAACAAATAAAGAAATAAAGAAATAAAAAAAGAAACAAATAAATAAGAAAAATTTGAACAAATGGTATCGTAGCATTGCATTCACAAAAACAAACATTGCTGACAGGAGGACTCGAACCAACAATCTTTGCATCACCAGTCTGATGCTCTACCACTGTGCTACGACGTCGTCTAGTGGTGAGGACCTAGTTTTAGCCTATACAGTGTTCGTCTGTGACAATGCCGCCTCGTGAAATGAAGTTATTTTGATATCAATCTTTTTTTTTTTATAGTGCCGTAACATTTTGTTTTGAAGATCTCAATTTTTATTTTCTTTAGAGCAGAGACAAATATTTCCCCTTTTCTACAATTTGAGCCCAAAATAAGAATCTACGTCTTTTATTATTGATTTAATGTTACACGTCTCACAACAGATATTTAGCTGGCTTAGCGGTTTTGCACTGTGCTTTTTAACCGGGAGGTACCGAGATCGATTCCCACCTCTGCCTGTAATTTTTTTTCAAGCCTGGGAAATAATAAGTTTATTTGGCTTCACAACGCTCAATTATTCATGACTTGCCCAACCTGGTGGTGTAAAGTGCTCCCCATAACATATGAATATTAAGCAATAACACAATGGCTAATTTAAATAAGAAAGCGTCACATGCAAATGAGGGATTGCCCTCTCCAGGAATTGCTTCATGACACAACTATCAACTCTGTTTTGTAGCTGTGACGCTTACTTCGGAACCTATAATCTGAAAACCCATCGTTCGCCTCTTCCAAACCCTGTCCTGCAACCACATCGGAGGACCCAAAAATACCCCGAAATTTTAGTAGTGTCTGGATGTAGGCCGTCAATTCAATCGGAAGAAATGTGAACGCAAACGGGTATGTTAATCATGTCTTTAAAATAGGCCTATTGGTCCGATGAGATGCACCTGTTAGTCACTGTAATACTTTCCGATGCTCGCACTGCGCCCGTCGGTACTCCGCAGCACTACGCGAGAGCCCACCGCGCACACGCGATACGCACCGCGCGCTCGCGTTATACGCACCGCGAGCACGCGTTAGCGAGCCACGCGCACGCGATAGCGCGCGGACAGAGGACAGACACGCCATAATTAGTATTAAGGGGGCGCAACACTAAATCACTACGCATTTTATGTAAGAACGAAATTCGGCTAATATAGTCCACAGTGAGTATGAGATTGTAGCGACCATATCTACCGACATGTTCACTTTAAATCACTCAATATCAGCTCATATGAATTCGACAAGTGTCTTCAATGATAACATGCAGAAAAAACCGGACATTTTATCTCAAAAGCAATTCTCTGTGGCGGATGAAGACAACTTCCGATTTTGAAATGTGAGTGGTGAATTTAGTATATTTTTAGGCCATATTTTTTGCTCTTTTTAATAGCGAAAAAAGTCAACGGTCATCGATATATGCCGACAAAAGTTTTGGAATCTACAGAAACAGAGCTTTAATTTGATACCAAATTTATTTTGCCAAGTATTGCAGGGACGCCAGGAATGGCGCTCGAAGTAGGCCAAAATCACACGTTATCCTATGGGACGCTTATTTAGTGTTGCGCCTCCTTGTAACGGCCGACTCTATGAACGCGTTCCTTTTACATTCTTCGCGTAAAATAAGAAATGCGCGTCATGAAATGTGTTCTATTTTAATCATGATGATAAACAAGGATTACGAAAAGTCACCCTGATGAATTATTATTGGAAAAAATGCTTTATTGGCCGAGCAGGCGCCTGCAAAGTCTAGAAATTGTATCCAAAAATCTTCAAAAGGCTCAAAATAAGTTTTAAAGTTAATAGGCATTGTTAATCTGCATGAAGCCGTTTTGCTGCATATTCAGTAGGCCTATGCAAAAAGATCATAATTGTTNCTACTGAAACAGGGNGGGGGGTGTTTGTACTTCACACTCATTAACAAGTGCTTGCCAAAACAAAATGGCAAGACAGATAATCTAGAAAAGAAATTAAACTTGGTTCAAAGACGTGCTTAAATTGTTGTCTGTCACTAGTTTAGTGAGTTTTGTGCAAACTCTCGCATATTGGAGGAAAAGTCGAAATATGCGATTTTCCGCGTTTCGGCACTGATCTTTAAAACATCATTTCTCTTGAACGAAATGTCGCAGAGACATGAAATTTTCGGTGTTGAGCTACAAATTTTCTCTAATTTAATTAATAAGTGACAAATGTGGATTTTGAAAACTTTTAAATCCTTATAAGGGGCGCAACACTAAATCACTACGCATTTTATGTAAGAACGAAATTCGGCTAATATAGTCCACAGTGAGTATGAGATTGTAGCGACCATATCTACCGACATGTTCACTTTAAATCACTCAATATCAGCTCATATGAATTCGACAAGTGTCTTCAATGATAACATGCAGAAAAAACCGGACATTTTATCTCAAAAGCAATTCTCTGTGGCGGATGAAGACAACTTCCGATTTTGAAATGTGAGTGGTGAATTTAGTATATTTTAGGCCATATTTTTTGCACCGCGAAATAGCGAAAAAAGTCAACGGTCATCGATATATGCCGACAAAAGTTTTGGAATCTACAGAAACAGAGCTTTAATTTGATACCAAATTTATTTTGCCAAGTATTGCAGGGACGCCAGGAATGGCGCTCGAAGTAGGCCAAAATCACACGTTATCCTATGGGACGCTTATTTAGTGTTGCGCCCCTTGTAACGGCCGTCGCTATGAACGCGTTCCTTTTACATTCTTCGCGTAAAATAAGAAATGCGCGTCATGAAATGTGTTCTATTTTAATCATGATGATAAACAAGGATTACGAAAAGTCACCCTGATGAATTATTATTGGAAAAAATGCTTTATTGGCCGAGCAGGCGCCTGCAAAGTCTAGAAATTGTATCCAAAAATCTTCAAAAAGGCTCAAAAATAAGTTTTAAAGTTAATAGGCATTGTTAATCTGCATGAAGCCGTTTTGCTGCATATTCAGTAGGCCTATGCAAAAAGATCATAATTGTTACTACTGAAACAGGGGGGGGGGGTGTTTGTACTTCACACTCATTAACAAGTGCTTGCCAAAACAAAATGGCAAGACAGATAATCTAGAAAAGAAATTAAACTTGGTTCAAAGACGTGCTTAAATTGTTGTCTGTCACTAGTTTAGTGAGTTTTGTGCAAACTCTCGCATATTGGAGGAAAAGTCGAAATATGCGATTTTCCGCGTTTCGGCACTGATCTTTAAAACATCATTTCTCTTGAACGAAATGTCGCAGAGACATGAAATTTTCGGTGTTGAGCTACAAATTTTCTCTAATTTAATTAATAAGTGACAAATGTGGATTTTGAAAACTTTTAAATCCTTATAAGGGGCGCAACACTAAATCACTACGCATTTTATGTAAGAACGAAATTCGGCTAATATAGTCCACAGTGAGTATGAGATTGTAGCGACCATATCTACCGACATGTTCACTTTAAATCACTCAATATCAGCTCATATGAATTCGACAAGTGTCTTCAATGATAACATGCAGAAAAAACCGGACATTTTATCTCAAAAGCAATTCTCTGTGGCGGATGAAGACAACTTCCGATTTTGAAATGTGAGTGGTGAATTTAGTATATTTTAGGCCATATTTTTGCACCGCGAAATAGCGAAAAAAGTCAACGGTCATCGATATATGCCGACAAAAGTTTTGGAATCTACAGAAACAGAGCTTTAATTTGATACCAAATTTATTTTGCCAAGTATTGCAGGGACGCCAGGAATGGCGCTCGAAGTAGGCCAAAATCACACGTTATCCTATGGGACGCTTATTTAGTGTTGCGCCCCTTGTAACGGCCGTCGCTATGAACGCGTTCCTTTTACATTCTTCGCGTAAAATAAGAAATGCGCGTCATGAAATGTGTTCTATTTTAATCATGATGATAAACAAGGATTACGAAAAGTCACCCTGATGAATTATTATTGGAAAAATGCTTTATTGGCCGAGCAGGCGCCTGCAAAGTCTAGAAATTGTATCCAAAAATCTTCAAAAGGCTCAAAATAAGTTTTAAAGTTAATAGGCATTGTTAATCTGCATGAAGCCGTTTTGCTGCATATTCAGTAGGCCTATGCAAAAAGATCATAATTGTTACTACTGAAACAGGGGGGGGGGTGTTTGTACTTCACACTCATTAACAAGTGCTTGCCAAAACAAAATGGCAAGACAGATAATCTAGAAAAGAAATTAAACTTGGTTCAAAGACGTGCTTAAATTGTTGTCTGTCACTAGTTTAGTGAGTTTTGTGCAAACTCTCGCATATTGGAGGAAAAGTCGAAATATGCGATTTTCCGCGTTTCGGCACTGATCTTTAAAACATCATTTCTCTTGAACGAAATGTCGCAGAGACATGAAATTTTCGGTGTTGAGCTACAAATTTTCTCTAATTTAATTAATAAGTGACAAATGTGGATTTTGAAAACTTTTAAATCCTTATAAGGGGCGCAACACTAAATCACTACGCATTTTATGTAAGAACGAAATTCGGCTAATATAGTCCACAGTGAGTATGAGATTGTAGCGACCATATCTACCGACATGTTCACTTTAAATCACTCAATATCAGCTCATATGAATTCGACAAGTGTCTTCAATGATAACATGCAGAAAAAACCGGACATTTTATCTCAAAAGCAATTCTCTGTGGCGGATGAAGACAACTTCCGATTTTGAAATGTGAGTGGTGAATTTAGTATATTTTAGGCCATATTTTTGCACCGCGAAATAGCGAAAAAAGTCAACGGTCATCGATATATGCCGACAAAAGTTTTGGAATCTACAGAAACAGAGCTTTAATTTGATACCAAATTTATTTTGCCAAGTATTGCAGGGACGCCAGGAATGGCGCTCGAAGTAGGCCAAAATCACACGTTATCCTATGGGACGCTTATTTAGTGTTGCGCCCCCTTGTAACGGCCGTCGCTATGAACGCGTTCCTTTTACATTCTTCGCGTAAAATAAGAAATGCGCGTCATGAAATGTGTTCTATTTTAATCATGATGATAAACAAGGATTACGAAAAGTCACCCTGATGAATTATTATTGGAAAAAATGCTTTATTGGCCGAGCAGGCGCCTGCAAAGTCTAGAAATTGTATCCAAAAATCTTCAAACAGGCTCAAAAATAAGTTTTAAAGTTAATAGGCATTGTTAATCTGCATGAAGCCGTTTTGCTGCATATTCAGTAGGCCTATGCAAAAAGATCATAATTGTTACTACTGAAACAGGGGGGTGTTTGTACTTCACACTCATTAACAAGTGCTTGCCAAAACAAAATGGCAAGACAGATAATCTAGAAAAGAAATTAAACTTGGTTCAAAGACGTGCTTAAATTGTTGTCTGTCACTAGTTTAGTGAGTTTTGTGCAAACTCTCGCATATTGGAGGAAAAGTCGAAATATGCGATTTTCCGCGTTTCGGCACTGATCTTTAAAACATCATTTCTCTTGAACGAAATGTCGCAGAGACATGAAATTTTCGGTGTTGAGCTACAAATTTTCTCTAATTTAATTAATAAGTGACAAATGTGGATTTTGAAAACTTTTAAATCCTTATAAGGGGGCGCAACACTAAATCACTACGCATTTTATGTAAGAACGAAATTCGGCTAATATAGTCCACAGTGAGTATGAGATTGTAGCGACCATATCTACCGACATGTTCACTTTAAATCACTCAATATCAGCTCATATGAATTCGACAAGTGTCTTCAATGATAACATGCAGAAAAAACCGGACATTTTATCTCAAAAGCAATTCTCTGTGGCGGATGAAGACAACTTCCGATTTTGAAATGTGAGTGGTGAATTTAGTATATTTTTAGGCCATATTTTTGCACCGCGAAATAGCGAAAAAAGTCAACGGTCATCGATATATGCCGACAAAAGTTTTGGAATCTACAGAAACAGAGCTTTAATTTGATACCAAATTTATTTTGCCAAGTATTGCAGGGACGCCAGGAATGGCGCTCGAAGTAGGCCAAAATCACACGTTATCCTATGGGACGCTTATTTAGTGTTGCGCCCCCTTGTAACGGCCGTCGCTATGAACGCGTTCCTTTTACATTCTTCGCGTAAAATAAGAAATGCGCGTCATGAAATGTGTTCTATTTTAATCATGATGATAAACAAGGATTACGAAAAGTCACCCTGATGAATTATTATTGAAAAAATGCTTTATTGGCCGAGCAGGCGCCTGCAAAGTCTAGAAATTGTATCCAAAAATCTTCAAAAGGCTCAAAAATAAGTTTTAAAGTTAATAGGCATTGTTAATCTGCATGAAGCCGTTTTGCTGCATATTCAGTAGGCCTATGCAAAAAGATCATAATTGTTACTACTGAAACAGGGGGGTGTTTGTACTTCACACTCATTAACAAGTGCTTGCCAAAACAAAATGGCAAGACAGATAATCTAGAAAAGAAATTAAACTTGGTTCAAAGACGTGCTTAAATTGTTGTCTGTCACTAGTTTAGTGAGTTTTGTGCAAACTCTCGCATATTGGAGGAAAAGTCGAAATATGCGATTTTCCGCGTTTCGGCACTGATCTTTAAAACATCATTTCTCTTGAACGAAATGTCGCAGAGACATGAAATTTTCGGTGTTGAGCTACAAATTTTCTCTAATTTAATTAATAAGTGACAAATGTGGATTTTGAAAACTTTTAAATCCTTATAAGGGGCGCAACACTAAATCACTACGCATTTTATGTAAGAACGAAATTCGGCTAATATAGTCCACAGTGAGTATGAGATTGTAGCGACCATATCTACCGACATGTTCACTTTAAATCACTCAATATCAGCTCATATGAATTCGACAAGTGTCTTCAATGATAACATGCAGAAAAAACCGGACATTTTATCTCAAAAGCAATTCTCTGTGGCGGATGAAGACAACTTCCGATTTTGAAATGTGAGTGGTGAATTTAGTATATTTTTAGGCCATATTTTTTGCACCGCGAAATAGCGAAAAAAGTCAACGGTCATCGATATATGCCGACAAAAGTTTTGGAATCTACAGAAACAGAGCTTTAATTTGATACCAAATTTATTTTGCCAAGTATTGCAGGGACGCCAGGAATGGCGCTCGAAGTAGGCCAAAATCACACGTTATCCTATGGGACGCTTATTTAGTGTTGCGCCCCTTGTAACGGCCGTCGCTATGAACGCGTTCCTTTTACATTCTTCGCGTAAAATAAGAAATGCGCGTCATGAAATGTGTTCTATTTTAATCATGATGATAAACAAGGATTACGAAAAGTCACCCTGATGAATTATTATTGGAAAAAATGCTTTATTGGCCGAGCAGGCGCCTGCAAAGTCTAGAAATTGTATCCAAAAATCTTCAAAAAGGCTCAAAAATAAGTTTTAAAGTTAATAGGCATTGTTAATCTGCATGAAGCCGTTTTGCTGCATATTCAGTAAAAAAAAGAAAAAAGATCATAATTGTTACTACTGAAACAGGGGGGGGGGGTGTTTGTACTTCACACTCATTAACAAGTGCTTGCCAAAACAAAATGGCAAGACAGATAATCTAGAAAAGAAATTAAACTTGGTTCAAAGACGTGCTTAAATTGTTGTCTGTCACTAGTTTAGTGAGTTTTGTGCAAACTCTCGCATATTGGAGGAAAAGTCGAAATATGCGATTTTCCGCGTTTCGGCACTGATCTTTAAAACATCATTTCTCTTGAACGAAATGTCGCAGAGACATGAAATTTTCGGTGTTGAGCTACAAATTTTCTCTAATTTAATTAATAAGTGACAAATGTGGATTTTGAAAACTTTTAAATCCTTATAAGGGGGCGCAACACTAAATCACTACGCATTTTATGTAAGAACGAAATTCGGCTAATATAGTCCACAGTGAGTATGAGATTGTAGCGACCATATCTACCGACATGTTCACTTTAAATCACTCAATATCAGCTCATATGAATTCGACAAGTGTCTTCAATGATAACATGCAGAAAAAACCGGACATTTTATCTCAAAAGCAATTCTCTGTGGCGGATGAAGACAACTTCCGATTTTGAAATGTGAGTGGTGAATTTAGTATATTTTAGGCCATATTTTTGCACCGCGAAATAGCGAAAAAAGTCAACGGTCATCGATATATGCCGACAAAAGTTTTGGAATCTACAGAAACAGAGCTTTAATTTGATACCAAATTTATTTTGCCAAGTATTGCAGGGACGCCAGGAATGGCGCTCGAAGTAGGCCAAAATCACACGTTATCCTATGGGACGCTTATTTAGTGTTGCGCCCCTTGTAACGGCCGTCGCTATGAACGCGTTCCTTTTACATTCTTCGCGTAAAATAAGAAATGCGCGTCATGAAATGTGTTCTATTTTAATCATGATGATAAACAAGGATTACGAAAAGTCACCCTGATGAATTATTATTGGAAAAAATGCTTTATTGGCCGAGCAGGCGCCTGCAAAGTCTAGAAATTGTATCCAAAAATCTTCAAAAAGGCTCAAAAATAAGTTTTAAAGTTAATAGGCATTGTTAATCTGCATGAAGCCGTTTTGCTGCATATTCAGTAGGCCTATGCAAAAAGATCATAATTGTTACTACTGAAACAGGGGGGGGGGGGTGTTTGTACTTCACACTCATTAACAAGTGCTTGCCAAAACAAAATGGCAAGACAGATAATCTAGAAAAGAAATTAAACTTGGTTCAAAGACGTGCTTAAATTGTTGTCTGTCACTAGTTTAGTGAGTTTTGTGCAAACTCTCGCATATTGGAGGAAAAGTCGAAATATGCGATTTTCCGCGTTTCGGCACTGATCTTTAAAACATCATTTCTCTTGAACGAAATGTCGCAGAGACATGAAATTTTCGGTGTTGAGCTACAAATTTTCTCTAATTTAATTAATAAGTGACAAATGTGGATTTTGAAAACTTTTAAATCCTTATAAGGGGCGCAACACTAAATCACTACGCATTTTATGTAAGAACGAAATTCGGCTAATATAGTCCACAGTGAGTATGAGATTGTAGCGACCATATCTACCGACATGTTCACTTTAAATCACTCAATATCAGCTCATATGAATTCGACAAGTGTCTTCAATGATAACATGCAGAAAAAACCGGACATTTTATCTCAAAAGCAATTCTCTGTGGCGGATGAAGACAACTTCCGATTTTGAAATGTGAGTGGTGAATTTAGTATATTTTTAGGCCATATTTTTGCACCGCGAAATAGCGAAAAAGTCAACGGTCATCGATATATGCCGACAAAAGTTTTGGAATCTACAGAAACAGAGCTTTAATTTGATACCAAATTTATTTTGCCAAGTATTGCAGGGACGCCAGGAATGGCGCTCGAAGTAGGCCAAAATCACACGTTATCCTATGGGACGCTTATTTAGTGTTGCGCCCCTTGTAACGGCCGTCGCTATGAACGCGTTCCTTTTACATTCTTCGCGTAAAATAAGAAATGCGCGTCATGAAATGTGTTCTATTTTAATCATGATGATAAACAAGGATTACGAAAAGTCACCCTGATGAATTATTATTGGAAAAAATGCTTTATTGGCCGAGCAGGCGCCTGCAAAGTCTAGAAATTGTATCAAAAATCTTCAAAAAGGCTCAAAAATAAGTTTTAAAGTTAATAGGCATTGTTAATCTGCATGAAGCCGTTTTGCTGCATATTCAGTAGGCCTATGCAAAAAGATCATAATTGTTACTACTGAAACAGGGGGGGGGGTGTTTGTACTTCACACTCATTAACAAGTGCTTGCCAAAACAAAATGGCAAGACAGATAATCTAGAAAAGAAATTAAACTTGGTTCAAAGACGTGCTTAAATTGTTGTCTGTCACTAGTTTAGTGAGTTTTGTGCAAACTCTCGCATATTGGAGGAAAAGTCGAAATATGCGATTTTCCGCGTTTCGGCACTGATCTTTAAAACATCATTTCTCTTGAACGAAATGTCGCAGAGACATGAAATTTTCGGTGTTGAGCTACAAATTTTCTCTAATTTAATTAATAAGTGACAAATGTGGATTTTGAAAACTTTTAAATCCTTATAAGGGGCGCAACACTAAATCACTACGCATTTTATGTAAGAACGAAATTCGGCTAATATAGTCCACAGTGAGTATGAGATTGTAGCGACCATATCTACCGACATGTTCACTTTAAATCACTCAATATCAGCTCATATGAATTCGACAAGTGTCTTCAATGATAACATGCAGAAGAAAAACCGGACATTTTATCTCAAAAGCAATTCTCTGTGGCGGATGAAGACAACTTCCGATTTTGAAATGTGAGTGGTGAATTTAGTATATTTTTAGGCCATATTTTTGCACCGCGAAATAGCGAAAAAAGTCAACGGTCATCGATATATGCCGACAAAAGTTTTGGAATCTACAGAAACAGAGCTTTAATTTGATACCAAATTTATTTTGCCAAGTATTGCAGGGACGCCAGGAATGGCGCTCGAAGTAGGCCAAAATCACACGTTATCCTATGGGACGCTTATTTAGTGTTGCGCCCCTTGTAACGGCCGTCGCTATGAACGCGTTCCTTTTACATTCTTCGCGTAAAATAAGAAATGCGCGTCATGAAATGTGTTCTATTTTAATCATGATGATAAACAAGGATTACGAAAAGTCACCCTGATGAATTATTATTGGAAAAAATGCTTTATTGGCCGAGCAGGCGCCTGCAAAGTCTAGAAATTGTATCCAAAAATCTTCAAAAAGGCTCAAAAATAAGTTTTAAAGTTAATAGGCATTGTTAATCTGCATGAAGCCGTTTTGCTGCATATTCAGTAGGCCTATGCAAAAAGATCATAATTGTTACTACTGAAACAGGGGGGGGGGTGTTTGTACTTCACACTCATTAACAAGTGCTTGCCAAAACAAAATGGCAAGACAGATAATCTAGAAAAGAAATTAAACTTGGTTCAAAGACGTGCTTAAATTGTTGTCTGTCACTAGTTTAGTGAGTTTTGTGCAAACTCTCGCATATTGGAGGAAAAGTCGAAATATGCGATTTTCCGCGTTTCGGCACTGATCTTTAAAACATCATTTCTCTTGAACGAAATGTCGCAGAGACATGAAATTTTCGGTGTTGAGCTACAAATTTTCTCTAATTTAATTAATAAGTGACAAATGTGGATTTTGAAAACTTTTAAATCCTTATAAGGGGGCGCAACACTAAATCACTACGCATTTTATGTAAGAACGAAATTCGGCTAATATAGTCCACAGTGAGTATGAGATTGTAGCGACCATATCTACCGACATGTTCACTTTAAATCACTCAATATCAGCTCATATGAATTCGACAAGTGTCTTCAATGATAACATGCAGAAAAAACCGGACATTTTATCTCAAAAGCAATTCTCTGTGGCGGATGAAGACAACTTCCGATTTTGAAATGTGAGTGGTGAATTTAGTATATTTTTAGGCCATATTTTTGCACCGCGAAATAGCGAAAAAGTCAACGGTCATCGATATATGCCGACAAAAGTTTTGGAATCTACAGAAACAGAGCTTTAATTTGATACCAAATTTATTTTGCCAAGTATTGCAGGGACGCCAGGAATGGCGCTCGAAGTAGGCCAAAATCACACGATATCCTATGGGACGCTTATTTAGTGTTGCGCCCCTTGTAACGGCCGTCGCTATGAACGCGTTCCTTTTACATTCTTCGCGTAAAATAAGAAATGCGCGTCATGAAATGTGTTCTATTTTAATCATGATGATAAACAAGGATTACGAAAAGTCACCCTGATGAATTATTATTGGAAAAAATGCTTTATTGGCCGAGCAGGCGCCTGCAAAGTCTAGAAATTGTATCCAAAAATCTTCAAAAAGGCTCAAAAATAAGTTTTAAAGTTAATAGGCATTGTTAATCTGCATGAAGCCGTTTTGCTGCATATTCAGTAGGCCTATGCAAAAAGATCATAATTGTTACTACTGAAACAGGGGGGGGGGTGTTTGTACTTCACACTCATTAACAAGTGCTTGCCAAAACAAAATGGCAAGACAGATAATCTAGAAAAGAAATTAAACTTGGTTCAAAGACGTGCTTAAATTGTTGTCTGTCACTAGTTTAGTGAGTTTTGTGCAAACTCTCGCATATTGGAGGAAAAGTCGAAATATGCGATTTTCCGCGTTTCGGCACTGATCTTTAAAACATCATTTCTCTTGAACGAAATGTCGCAGAGACATGAAATTTTCGGTGTTGAGCTACAAATTTTCTCTAATTTAATTAATAAGTGACAAATGTGGATTTTGAAAACTTTTAAATCCTTATAAGGGGCGCAACACTAAATCACTACGCATTTTATGTAAGAACGAAATTCGGCTAATATAGTCCACAGTGAGTATGAGATTGTAGCGACCATATCTACCGACATGTTCACTTTAAATCACTCAATATCAGCTCATATGAATTCGACAAGTGTCTTCAATGATAACATGCAGAAAAAACCGGACATTTTATCTCAAAAGCAATTCTCTGTGGCGGATGAAGACAACTTCCGATTTTGAAATGTGAGTGGTGAATTTAGTATATTTTAGGCCATATTTTTGCACCGCGAAATAGCGAAAAAGTCAACGGTCATCGATATATGCCGACAAAAGTTTTGGAATCTACAGAAACAGAGCTTTAATTTGATACCAAATTTATTTTGCCAAGTATTGCAGGGACGCCAGGAATGGCGCTCGAAGTAGGCCAAAATCACACGTTATCCTATGGGACGCTTATTTAGTGTTGCGCCCCTTGTAACGGCGTCGCTATGAACGCGTTCCTTTTACATTCTTCGCGTAAAATAAGAAATGCGCGTCATGAAATGTGTTCTATTTTAATCATGATGATAAACAAGGATTACGAAAAGTCACCCTGTTGAGTTATTATTGGGAAATATGCTTTATTGGCCGCTCAGGCGCCTGCAAAGTCTAGACATTGTATCCAAAAATCTTCAAAAGGCTCAAAAATAAGTTTTAAAGTTAATAGGCATTGTTAATCTGCATGAAGCCGTTTTGCTGCATATTCAGTAGGCCTATGCAAAAGATCATAATTGTTACTACTGAAACAGGGGGGGGGTGTTTGTACTTCACACTCATTAACAAGTGCTTGCCAAAACAAAATGGCAAGACAGATAATCTAGAAAAGAAATTAAACTTGGTTCAAAGACGTGCTTAAATTGTTGTCTGTCACTAGTTTAGTGAGTTTTGTGCAAACTCTCGCATATTGGAGGAAAAGTCGAAATATGCGATTTTCCGCGTTTCGGCACTGATCTTTAAAACATCATTTCTCTTGAACGAAATGTCGCAGAGACATGAAATTTTCGGTGTTGAGCTACAAATTTTCTCTAATTTAATTAATAAGTGACAAATGTGGATTTTGAAAACTTTTAAATCCTTATAAGGGGCGCAACACTAAATCACTACGCATTTTATGTAAGAACGAAATTCGGCTAATATAGTCCACAGTGAGTATGAGATTGTAGCGACCATATCTACCGACATGTTCACTTTAAATCACTCAATATCAGCTCATATGAATTCGACAAGTGTCTTCAATGATAACATGCAGAAAAAACCGGACATTTTATCTCAAAAGCAATTCTCTGTGGCGGATGAAGACAACTTCCGATTTTGAAATGTGAGTGGTGAATTTAGTATATTTTAGGCCATATTTTTGCACCGCGAAATAGCGAAAAAAAGTCAACGGTCATCGATATATGCCGACAAAAGTTTTGGAATCTACAGAAACAGAGCTTTAATTTGATACCAAATTTATTTTTGCAAGGATTGCAGGGACGCCAGGAATGGCGCGCGAAGTAGGCCAAAATCACACGTTATCCTATGGGACGCTTATTTAGTGTTGCGCCCCTTGTAACGGCCGTCGCTATGAACGCGTTCCTTTTACATTCTTCGCGTAAAATAAGAAATGCGCGTCATGAAATGTGTTCTATTTTAATCATGATGATAAACAAGGATTACGAAAAGTCACCCTGATGAATTATTATTGGAAAAAATGCTTTATTGGCCGAGCAGGCGCCTGCAAAGTCTAGAAATTGTATCCAAAAATCTTCAAAAGGCTCAAAATAAGTTTTAAAGTTAATAGGCATTGTTAATCTGCATGAAGCCGTTTTGCTGCATATTCAGTAGGCCTATGCAAAAAGATCATAATTGTTACTACTGAAACAGGGGTGTTTGTACTTCACACTCATTAACAAGTGCTTGCCAAAACAAAATGGCAAGACAGATAATCTAGAAAAGAAATTAAACTTGGTTCAAAGACGTGCTTAAATTGTTGTCTGTCACTAGTTTAGTGAGTTTTGTGCAAACTCTCGCATATTGGAGGAAAAGTCGAAATATGCGATTTTCCGCGTTTCGGCACTGATCTTTAAAACATCATTTCTCTTGAACGAAATGTCGCAGAGACATGAAATTTTCGGTGTTGAGCTACAAATTTTCTCTAATTTAATTAATAAGTGACAAATGTGGATTTTGAAAACTTTTAAATCCTTATAAGGGGCGCAACACTAAATCACTACGCATTTTATGTAAGAACGAAATTCGGCTAATATAGTCCACAGTGAGTATGAGATTGTAGCGACCATATCTACCGACATGTTCACTTTAAATCACTCAATATCAGCTCATATGAATTCGACAAGTGTCTTCAATGATAACATGCAGAAAAAACCGGACATTTTATCTCAAAAGCAATTCTCTGTGGCGGATGAAGACAACTTCCGATTTTGAAATGTGAGTGGTGAATTTAGTATATTTTAGGCCATATTTTTGCACCGCGAAATAGCGAAAAAGTCAACGGTCATCGATATATGCCGACAAAAGTTTTGGAATCTACAGAAACAGAGCTTTAATTTGATACCAAATTTATTTTGCCAAGTATTGCAGGGACGCCAGGAATGGCGCTCGAAGTAGGCCAAAATCACACGTTATCCTATGGGACGCTTATTTAGTGTTGCGCCCCCTTGTAACGGCCGTCGCTATGAACGCGTTCCTTTTACATTCTTCGCGTAAAATAAGAAATGCGCGTCATGAAATGTGTTCTATTTTAATCATGATGATAAACAAGGATTACGAAAAGTCACCCTGATGAATTATTATTGGAAAAAATGCTTTATTGGCCGAGCAGGCGCCTGCAAAGTCTAGAAATTGTATCCAAAAATCTTCAAAAAGGCTCAAAAATAAGTTTTAAAGTTAATAGGCATTGTTAATCTGCATGAAGCCGTTTTGCTGCATATTCAGTAGGCCTATGCAAAAGATCATAATTGTTACTACTGAAACAGGGGGGGTGTTTGTACTTCACACTCATTAACAAGTGCTTGCCAAAACAAAATGGCAAGACAGATAATCTAGAAAAGAAATTAAACTTGGTTCAAAGACGTGCTTAAATTGTTGTCTGTCACTAGTTTAGTGAGTTTTGTGCAAACTCTCGCATATTGGAGGAAAAGTCGAAATATGCGATTTTCCGCGTTTCGGCACTGATCTTTAAAACATCATTTCTCTTGAACGAAATGTCGCAGAGACATGAAATTTTCGGTGTTGAGCTACAAATTTTCTCTAATTTAATTAATAAGTGACAAATGTGGATTTTGAAAACTTTTAAATCCTTATAAGGGGCGCAACACTAAATCACTACGCATTTTATGTAAGAACGAAATTCGGCTAATATAGTCCACAGTGAGTATGAGATTGTAGCGACCATATCTACCGACATGTTCACTTTAAATCACTCAATATCAGCTCATATGAATTCGACAAGTGTCTTCAATGATAACATGCAGAAAAAACCGGACATTTTATCTCAAAAGCAATTCTCTGTGGCGGATGAAGACAACTTCCGATTTTGAAATGTGAGTGGTGAATTTAGTATATTTTAGGCCATATTTTTTGCACCGCGAAATAGCGAAAAAAGTCAACGGTCATCGATATATGCCGACAAAAGTTTTGGAATCTACAGAAACAGAGCTTTAATTTGATACCAAATTTATTTTGCCAAGTATTGCAGGGACGCCAGGAATGGCGCTCGAAGTAGGCCAAAATCACACGTTATCCTATGGGACGCTTATTTAGTGTTGCGCCCCTTGTAACGGCCGTCGCTATGAACGCGTTCCTTTTACATTCTTCGCGTAAAATAAGAAATGCGCGTCATGAAATGTGTTCTATTTTAATCATGATGATAAACAAGGATTACGAAAAGTCACCCTGATGAATTATTATTGGAAAAATGCTTTATTGGCCGAGCAGGCGCCTGCAAAGTCTAGAAATTGTATCCAAAAATCTTCAAAAAGGCTCAAAAATAAGTTTTAAAGTTAATAGGCATTGTTAATCTGCATGAAGCCGTTTTGCTGCATATTCAGTAGGCCTATGCAAAAAGATCATAATTGTTACTACTGAAACAGGGGGGGGGGGTGTTTGTACTTCACACTCATTAACAAGTGCTTGCCAAAACAAAATGGCAAGACAGATAATCTAGAAAAGAAATTAAACTTGGTTCAAAGACGTGCTTAAATTGTTGTCTGTCACTAGTTTAGTGAGTTTTGTGCAAACTCTCGCATATTGGAGGAAAAGTCGAAATATGCGATTTTCCGCGTTTCGGCACTGATCTTTAAAACATCATTTCTCTTGAACGAAATGTCGCAGAGACATGAAATTTTCGGTGTTGAGCTACAAATTTTCTCTAATTTAATTAATAAGTGACAAATGTGGATTTTGAAAACTTTTAAATCCTTATAAGGGGGCGCAACACTAAATCACTACGCATTTTATGTAAGAACGAAATTCGGCTAATATAGTCCACAGTGAGTATGAGATTGTAGCGACCATATCTACCGACATGTTCACTTTAAATCACTCAATATCAGCTCATATGAATTCGACAAGTGTCTCCAATGATAACATGCAGAAAAACCGGACATTTTATCTCAAAAGCAATTCTCTGTGGCGGATGAAGACAACTTCCGATTTTGAAATGTGAGTGGTGAATTTAGTATATTTTAGGCCATATTTTTGCACCGCGAAATAGCGAAAAAGTCAACGGTCATCGATATATGCCGACAAAAGTTTTGGAATCTACAGAAACAGAGCTTTAATTTGATACCAAATTTATTTTGCTAAGTATTGCAGGGACGCCAGGAATGGCGCTCGAAGTAGGCCAAAATCACACGTTATCCTATGGGACGCTTATTTAGTGTTGCGCCCCTTGTAACGGCCGTCGCTATGAACGCGTTCCTTTTACATTCTTCGCGTAAAATAAGAAATGCGCGTCATGAAATGTGTTCTATTTTAATCATGATGATAAACAAGGATTACGAAAAGTCACCCTGATGAATTATTATTGGAAAAAATGCTTTATTGGCCGAGCAGGCGCCTGCAAAGTCTAGAAATTGTATCCAAAAATCTTCAAAAGGCTCAAAAATAAGTTTTAAAGTTAATAGGCATTGTTAATCTGCAAGAAGCCATTTTGCTGCATATTCACTAGGCCTATGCAAAAAGATCATAATTGTTACTACTGAAACAGGGGGGGGGGTGTTTGTACTTCACACTCATTAACAAGTGCTTGCCAAAACAAAATGGCAAGACAGATAATCTAGAAAAGAAATTAAACTTGGTTCAAAGACGTGCTTAAATTGTTGTCTGTCACTAGTTTAGTGAGTTTTGTGCAAACTCGCATATTGGAGGAAAAGTCGAAATATGTAATTTTACGTGTTTCGGCACTGATCTTTAAAACATCATTTCTCTTGAACGAAATGTCGCAGAGACATGAAATTTTCGGTGTTGAGCTACAAATTTTCTCTAATTTAATTAATAAGTGACAAATGTGGATTTTGAAAACTTTTAAATCCTTATAAGGCGGCGCAACACTAAATCACTACGCATTTTATGGAAGAACGAAAGTCGGCTAATATAGTCCACAGTGAGTATGAGATTGTAGCGACCATATCTACCGACATGTTCACTTTAAATCACTCAATATCAGCTCATATGAATTCGACAAGTGTCTTCAATGATAACATGCAGAAAAAACCGGACATTTTATCTCAAAAGCAATTCTCTGTGGCGGATGAAGACAACTTCAGATTTTGAAATGTGAGTGGTGAATTTAGTATATTTTTAGGCCATATTTTTGCACCGCGAAATAGCGAAAAAGTCAACGGTCATCGATATATGCCGACAAAAGTTTTGGAATCTACAGAAACAGAGCTTTAATTTGATACCAAATTTATTTTGCCAAGTATTGCAGGGACGCCAGGAATGGCGCTCGAAGTAGGCCAAAATCACACGTTATCCTATGGGACGCTTATTTAGTGTTGCGCCCCTTGTAACGGCTGTCGCTATGAACGCGTTCCTTTTACATTCTTCGCGTAAAATAAGAAATGCGCGTCATGAAATGTGTTCTATTTTAATCATGATGATAAACAAGGATTACGAAAAGTCACCCTGATGAATTATTATTGGAAAAATGCTTTATTGGCCGAGCAGGCGCCTGCAAAGTCTAGAAATTGTATCCAAAAATCTTCAAAAGGCTCAAAAATAAGTTTTAAAGTTAATAGGCATTGTTAATCTGCATGAAGCCGTTTTGCTGCATATTCAGTAGGCCTATGCAAAAAAGATCATAATTGTTACTACTGAAACAGGGGGTGTTTGTACTTCACACTCATTAACAAGTGCTTGCCAAAACAAAATGGCAAGACAGATAATCTAGAAAAGAAATTAAACTTGGTTCAAAGACGTGCTTAAATTGTTGTCTGTCACTAGTTTAGTGAGTTTTGTGCAAACTCTCGCATATTGGAGGAAAAGTCGAAATATGCGATTTTCCGCGTTTCGGCACTGATCTTTAAAACATCATTTCTCTTGAACGAAATGTCGCAGAGACATGAAATTTTCGGTGTTGAGCTACAAATTTTCTCTAATTTAATTAATAAGTGACAAATGTGGATTTTGAAAACTTTAAATCCTTATAAGGGGCGCAACACTAAATCACTACGCATTTTATGTAAGAACGAAATTCGGCTAATATAGTCCACAGTGAGTATGAGATTGTAGCGACTTTATCTATCGACATGTTCACTATAAATCACACAATATCAGCTCATATGAATTCGACAAGTGTCTTCAATGATAACATGCAGAAAAAACCGGACATTTTATCTCAAAAGCAATTCTCTGTGGCGGATGAAGACAACTTCCGATTTTGAAATGTGAGTGGTGAATTTAGTATATTTTTAGGCCATATTTTTTGCACCGCGAAATAGCGAAAAAAGTCAACGGTCATCGATATATGCCGACAAAAGTTTTGGAATCTACAGAAACAGAGCTTTAATTTGATACCAAATTTATTTTGCCAAGTATTGCAGGGACGCCAGGAATGGCGCTCGAAGTAGGCCAAAATCACACGTTATCCTATGGGACGCTTATTTAGTGTTGCGCCCCTTGTAACGGCCGTCGCTATGAACGCGTTCCTTTTACATTCTTCGCGTAAAATAAGAAATGCGCGTCATGAAATGTGTTCTATTTTAATCATGATGATAAACAAGGATTACGAAAAGTCACCCTGATGAATTATTATTGGAAAAATGCTTTATTGGCCGAGCAGGCGCCTGCAAAGTCTAGAAATTGTATCCAAAAATCTTCAAACAGGCTCAAAAATAAGTTTTAAAGTTAATAGGCATTGTTAATCTGCATGAAGCCGTTTTGCTGCATCTTCGGTAGGCCTATGCAAAAAGATCATAATTGTTACTACTGAAACAGGGGGGGGGGTGTTTGTACTTCACACTCATTAACAAGTGCTTGCCAAAACAAAATGGCAAGACAGATAATCTAGAAAAGAAATTAAACTTGGTTCAAAGACGTGCTTAAATTGTTGTCTGTCACTAGTTTAGTGAGTTTTGTGCAAACTCTCGCATATTGGAGGAAAAGTCGAAATATGCGATTTTCCGCGTTTCGGCACTGATCTTTAAAACATCATTTCTCTTGAACGAAATGTCGCAGAGACATGAAATTTTCGGTGTTGAGCTACAAATTTTCTCTAATTTAATTAATAAGTGACAAATGTGGATTTTGAAAACTTTAAATCCTTATAAGGGGCGCAACACTAAATCACTACGCATTTTATGTAAGAACGAAATTCGGCTAATATAGTCCACAGTGAGTATGAGATTGTAGCGACCATATCTACCGACATGTTCACTTTAAATCACTCAATATCAGCTCATATGAATTCGACAAGTGTCTTCAATGATAACATGCAGAAAAAACCGGACATTTTATCTCAAAAGCAATTCTCTGTGGCGGATGAAGACAACTTCCGATTTTGAAATGTGAGTGGTGAATTTAGTATATTTTAGGCCATATTTTTTGCACCGCGAAATAGCGAAAAAAGTCAACGGTCATCGATATATGCCGACAAAAGTTTTGGAATCTACAGAAACAGAGCTTTAATTTGATACCAAATTTATTTTGCCAAGTATTGCAGGGACGCCAGGAATGGCGCTCGAAGTAGGCCAAAATCACACGTTATCCTATGGGACGCTTATTTAGTGTTGCGCACCCTTGTAACGGCCGTCGCTATGAACGCGTTCCTTTTACATTCTTCGCGTAAAATAAGAAATGCGCGTCATGAAATGTGTTCTATTTTAATCATGATGATAAACAAGGATTACGAAAAGTCACCCTGATGAATTATTATTGGAAAAATGCTTTATTGGCCGAGCAGGCGCCTGCAAAGTCTAGAAATTGTATCCAAAAATCTTCAAAAGGCTCAAAAATAAGTTTTAAAGTTAATAGGCATTGTTAATCTGCATGAAGCCGTTTTGCTGCATATTCAGTAGGCCTATGCAAAAAGATCATAATTGTTACTACTGAAACAGGGGGGGGGGTGTTTGTACTTCACACTCATTAACAAGTGCTTGCCAAAACAAAATGGCAAGACAGATAATCTAGAAAAGAAATTAAACTTGGTTCAAAGACGTGCTTAAATTGTTGTCTGTCACTAGTTTAGTGAGTTTTGTGCAAACTCTCGCATATTGGAGGAAAAGTCGAAATATGCGATTTTCCGCGTTTCGGCACTGATCTTTAAAACATCATTTCTCTTGAACGAAATGTCGCAGAGACATGAAATTTTCGGTGTTGAGCTACAAATTTTCTCTAATTTAATTAATAAGTGACAAATGTGGATTTTGAAAACTTTTAAATCCTTATAAGGGGCGCAACACTAAATCACTACGCATTTTATGTAAGAACGAAATTCGGCTAATATAGTCCACAGTGAGTATGAGATTGTAGCGACCATATCTACCGACATGTTCACTTTAAATCACTCAATATCAGCTCATATGAATTCGACAAGTGTCTTCAATGATAACATGCAGAAAAAACCGGACATTTTATCTCAAAAGCAATTCTCTGTGGCGGATGAAGACAACTTCCGATTTTGAAATGTGAGTGGTGAATTTAGTATATTTTTAGGCCATATTTTTGCACCGCGAAATAGCGAAAAAAGTCAACGGTCATCGATATATGCCGACAAAAGTTTTGGAATCTACAGAAACAGAGCTTTAATTTGATACCAAATTTATTTTGCCAAGTATTGCAGGGACGCCAGGAATGGCGCTCGAAGTAGGCCAAAATCACACGTTATCCTATGGGACGCTTATTTAGTGTTGCGCCCCTTGTAACGGCCGTCGCTATGAACGCGTTCCTTTTACATTCTTCGCGTAAAATAAGAAATGCGCGTCATGAAATGTGTTCTATTTTAATCATGATGATAAACAAGGATTACGAAAAGTCACCCTGATGAATTATTATTGGAAAAATGCTTTATTGGCCGAGCAGGCGCCTGCAAAGTCTAGAAATTGTATCCAAAAATCTTCAAAAAGGCTCAAAAATAAGTTTTAAAGTTAATAGGCATTGTTAATCTGCATGAAGCCGTTTTGCTGCATATTCAGTAGGCCTATGCAAAAAGATCATAATTGTTACTACTGAAACAGGGGGGGGGGTGTTTGTACTTCACACTCATTAACAAGTGCTTGCCAAAACAAAATGGCAAGACAGATAATCTAGAAAAGAAATTAAACTTGGTTCAAAGACGTGCTTAAATTGTTGTCTGTCACTAGTTTAGTGAGTTTTGTGCAAACTCTCGCATATTGGAGGAAAAGTCGAAATATGCGATTTTCCGCGTTTCGGCACTGATCTTTAAAACATCATTTCTCTTGAACGAAATGTCGCAGAGACATGAAATTTTCGGTGTTGAGCTACAAATTTTCTCTAATTTAATTAATAAGTGACAAATGTGGATTTTGAAAACTTTAAATCCTTATAAGGGGCGCAACACTAAATCACTACGCATTTTATGTAAGAACGAAATTCGGCTAATATAGTCCACAGTGAGTATGAGATTGTAGCGACCATATCTACCGACATGTTCACTTTAAATCACTCAATATCAGCTCATATGAATTCGACAAGTGTCTTCAATGATAACATGCAGAAAAAACCGGACATTTTATCTCAAAAGCAATTCTCTGTGGCGGATGAAGACAACTTCCGATTTTGAAATGTGAGTGGTGAATTTAGTATATTTTTAGGCCATATTTTTGCACCGCGAAATAGCGAAAAAGTCAACGGTCATCGATATATGCCGACAAAAGTTTTGGAATCTACAGAAACAGAGCTTTAATTTGATACCAAATTTATTTTGCCAAGTATTGCAGGGACGCCAGGAATGGCGCTCGAAGTAGGCCAAAATCACACGTTATCCTATGGGACGCTTATTTAGTGTTGCGCCCCTTGTAACGGCCGTCGCTATGAACGCGTTCCTTTTACATTCTTCGCGTAAAATAAGAAATGCGCGTCATGAAATGTGTTCTATTTTAATCATGATGATAAACAAGGATTACGAAAAGTCACCCTGATGAATTATTATTGAAAAAATGCTTTATTGGCCGAGCAGGCGCCTGCAAAGTCTAGAAATTGTATCCAAAAATCTTCAAAAAGGCTCAAAAATAAGTTTTAAAGTTAATAGGCATTGTTAATCTGCATGAAGCCGTTTTGCTGCATATTCAGTAGGCCTATGCAAAAAGATCATAATTGTTACTACTGAAACAGGGGGGGTGTTTGTACTTCACACTCATTAACAAGTGCTTGCCAAAACAAAATGGCAAGACAGATAATCTAGAAAAGAAATTAAACTTGGTTCAAAGACGTGCTTAAATTGTTGTCTGTCACTAGTTTAGTGAGTTTTGTGCAAACTCTCGCATATTGGAGGAAAAGTCGAAATATGCGATTTTCCGCGTTTCGGCACTGATCTTTAAAACATCATTTCTCTTGAACGAAATGTCGCAGAGACATGAAATTTTCGGTGTTGAGCTACAAATTTTCTCTAATTTAATTAATAAGTGACAAATGTGGATTTTGAAAACTTTTAAATCCTTATAAGGGGGCGCAACACTAAATCACTACGCATTTTATGTAAGAACGAAATTCGGCTAATATAGTCCACAGTGAGTATGAGATTGTAGCGACCATATCTACCGACATGTTCACTTTAAATCACTCAATATCAGCTCATATGAATTCGACAAGTGTCTTCAATGATAACATGCAGAAAAAACCGGACATTTTATCTCAAAAGCAATTCTCTGTGGCGGATGAAGACAACTTCCGATTTTGAAATGTGAGTGGTGAATTTAGTATATTTTTAGGCCATATTTTTGCACCGCGAAATAGCGAAAAAAAGTCAACGGTCATCGATATATGCCGACAAAAGTTTTGGAATCTACAGAAACAGAGCTTTAATTTGATACCAAATTTATTTTGCCAAGTATTGCAGGGACGCCAGGAATGGCGCTCGAAGTAGGCCAAAATCACACGTTATCCTATGGGACGCTTATTTAGTGTTGCGCCCCCTTGTAACGGCCGTCGCTATGAACGCGTTCCTTTTACATTCTTCGCGTAAAATAAGAAATGCGCGTCATGAAATGTGTTCTATTTTAATCATGATGATAAACAAGGATTACGAAAAGTCACCCTGATGAATTATTATTGGAAAAAATGCTTTATTGGCCGAGCAGGCGCCTGCAAAGTCTAGAAATTGTATCCAAAAATCTTCAAAAGGCTCAAAAATAAGTTTTAAAGTTAATAGGCATTGTTAATCTGAATGAAGCCGTTTGGCGGCATATTCAGTAGGCCTATGCAAAAAGATCATAATTGTTACTAC
Source organism: Amphiura filiformis (assembly GCF_039555335.1). Classification (NCBI taxonomy): domain Eukaryota; kingdom Metazoa; phylum Echinodermata; class Ophiuroidea; order Amphilepidida; family Amphiuridae; genus Amphiura; species Amphiura filiformis. Next base: position 46,573,998 of record NC_092635.1, on the reverse strand, counting down.
TGAAACAGGGGGGGGGGGGTGTTTGTACTTCACACTCATTAACAAGTGCTTGCCAAAACAAAATGGCAAGACAGATAATCTAGAAAAGAAATTAAACTTGGTTCAAAGACGTGCTTAAATTGTTGTCTGTCACTAGTTTAGTGAGTTTTGTGCAAACTCTCGCATATTGGAGGAAAAGTCGAAATATGCGATTTTCCGCGTTTCGGCACTGATCTTTAAAACATCATTTCTCTTGAACGAAATGTCGCAGAGACATGAAATTTTCGGTGTTGAGCTACAAATTTTCTCTAATTTAATTAATAAGTGACAAATGTGGATTTTGAAAACTTTTAAATCCTTATAAGGGGGCGCAACACTAAATCACTACGCATTTTATGTAAGAACGAAATTCGGCTAATATAGTCCACAGTGAGTATGAGATTGTAGCGACCATATCTACCGACATGTTCACTTTAAATCACTCAATATCAGCTCATATGAATTCGACAAGTGTCTTCAATGATAACATGCAGAAAAAACCGGACATTTTATCTCAAAAGCAATTCTCTGTGGCGGATGAAGACAACTTCCGATTTTGAAATGTGAGTGGTGAATTTAGTATATTTTTAGGCCATATTTTTTGCACCGCGAAATAGCGAAAAAGTCAACGGTCATCGATATATGCCGACAAAAGTTTTGGAATCTACAGAAACAGAGCTTTAATTTGATACCAAATTTATTTTGCCAAGTATTGCAGGGACGCCAGGAATGGCGCTCGAAGTAGGCCAAAATCACACGTTATCCTATGGGACGCTTATTTAGTGTTGCGCCCCTTGTAACGGCCGTCGCTATGAACGCGTTCCTTTTACATTCGTCGCGTAAAATAAGAAATGCGCGTCATGAAATGTGTTCTATTTTAATCATGATGATAAACAAGGATAACGAAAAGTCACCCTGATGAATTATTATTGAGAAAAATGCTTTATTGGCCGAGCAGGCGCCTGCAAAGTCTAGAAATTGTATCCAAAAATCTTCAAAAAGGCTCAAAATGGGATTTAAAGTTAATAGGCATTGTTAAACGGAATGAAGCCGTTTTGCTGCATATTCAGTAGGCCTATGCAAAAAGATCATAATTGTTACTACTGAAACAGGGGGGTGTTTGTACTTCACACTCATTAACAAGTGCTTGCCAAAACAAAATGGCAAGACAGATAATCTAGAAAAGAAATTAAACTTGGTTCAAAGACGTGCTTAAATTGTTGTCTGTCACTAGTTTAGTGAGTTTTGTGCAAACTCTCGCATATTGGAGGAAAAGTCGAAATATGCGATTTTCCGCGTTTCGGCACTGATCTTTAAAACATCATTTCTCTTGAACGAAATGTCGCAGAGACATGAAATTTTCGGTGTTGAGCTACAAATTTTCTCTAATTTAATTAATAAGTGACAAATGTGGATTTTGAAAACTTTTAAATCCTTATAAGGGGGGCGCAACACTAAATCACTACGCATTTTATGTAAGAACGAAATTCGGCTAATATAGTCCACAGTGAGTATGAGATTGTAGCGACCATATCTACCGACATGTTCACTTTAAATCACTCAATATCAGCTCATATGAATTCGACAAGTGTCTTCAATGATAACATGCAGAAAAAACCGGACATTTTATCTCAAAAGCAATTCTCTGTGGCGGATGAAGACAACTTCCGATTTTGAAATGTGAGTGGTGAATTTAGTATATTTTAGGCCATATTTTTGCACCGCGAAATAGCGAAAAAAGTCAACGGTCATCGATATATGCCGACAAAAGTTTTGGAATCTACAGAAACAGAGCTTTAATTTGATACCAAATTTATTTTGCCAAGTATTGCAGGGACGCCAGGAATGGCGCTCGAAGTAGGCCAAAATCACACGTTATCCTATGGGACGCTTATTTAGTGTTGCGCCCCCCTTGTAACGGCCGTCGCTATGAACGCGTTCCTTTTACATTCTTCGCGTAAAATAAGAAATGAGCGTCATGAAATGTGTTCTATTTTAATCATGATGATAAACAAGGATTACGAAAAGTCACCCTGATGAATTATTATTGGAAAAAATGCTTTATTGGCCGAGCAGGCGCCTGCAAAGTCTAGAAATTGTATCCAAAAATCTTCAAAAAGGCTCAAAAATAAGTTTTAAAGTTAATAGGCATTGTTAATCTGCATGAAGCCGTTTTGCTGCATATTCAGTAGGCCTATGCAAAAAGATCATAATTGTTACTACTGAAACAGGGGGGGGGGTGTTTGTACTTCACACTCATTAACAAGTGCTTGCCAAAACAAAATGGCAAGACAGATAATCTAGAAAAGAAATTAAACTTGGTTCAAAGACGTGCTTAAATTGTTGTCTGTCACTAGTTTAGTGAGTTTTGTGCAAACTCTCGCATATTGGAGGAAAAGTCGAAATATGCGATTTTCCGCGTTTCGGCACTGATCTTTAAAACATCATTTCTCTTGAACGAAATGTCGCAGAGACATGAAATTTTCGGTGTTGAGCTACAAATTTTCTCTAATTTAATTAATAAGTGACAAATGTGGATTTTGAAAACTTTTAAATCCTTATAAGGGGGCGCAACACTAAATCACTACGCATTTTATGTAAGAACGAAATTCGGCTAATATAGTCCACAGTGAGTATGAGATTGTAGCGACCATATCTACCGACATGTTCACTTTAAATCACTCAATATCAGCTCATATGAATTCGACAAGTGTCTTCAATGATAACATGCAGAAAAAAACCGGACATTTTATCTCAAAAGCAATTCTCTGTGGCGGATGAAGACAACTTCCGATTTTGAAATGTGAGTGGTGAATTTAGTATATTTTTTAGGCCATATTTTTTGCACCGCGAAATAGCGAAAAAAGTCAACGGTCATCGATATATGCCGACAAAAGTTTTGGAATCTACAGAAACAGAGCTTTAATTTGATACCAAATTTATTTTGCCAAGTATTGCAGGGACGCCAGGAATGGCGCTCGAAGTAGGCCAAAATCACACGTTATCCTATGGGACGCTTATTTAGTGTTGCGCCCCTTGTAACGGCCGTCGCTATGAACGCGTTCCTTTTACATTCTTCGCGTAAAATAAGAAATGCGCGTCATGAAATGTGTTCTATTTTAATCATGATGATAAACAAGGATTACGAAAAGTCACCCTGATGAATTATTATTGGAAAAAATGCTTTATTGGCCGAGCAGGCGCCTGCAAAGTCTAGAAATTGTATCCAAAAATCTTCAAAAGGCTCAAAAATAAGTTTTAAAGTTAATAGGCATTGTTAATCTGCATGAAGCCGTTTTGCTGCATATTCAGTAGGCCTATGCAAAAGATCATAATTGTTACTACTGAAACAGGGGGGGGGGTGTTTGTACTTCACACTCATTAACAAGTGCTTGCCAAAACAAAATGGCAAGACAGATAATCTAGAAAAGAAATTAAACTTGGTTCAAAGACGTGCTTAAATTGTTGTCTGTCACTAGTTTAGTGAGTTTTGTGCAAACCCTCGCATATTGGAGGAAAAGTCGAAATATGCGATTTTCCGCGTTTCGGCACTGATCTTTAAAACATCATTTCTCTTGAACGAAATGTCGCAGAGACATGAAATTTTCGGTGTTGAGCTACAAATTTTCTCTAATTTAATTAATAAGTGACAAATGTGGATTTTGAAAACTTTTAAATCCTTATAACGGCCGTCGCTATGAACGCGTTCCTTTTACATTCTTCGCGTAAAATAAGAAATGCGCGTCATGAAATGTGTTCTATTTTAATCATGATGATAAACAAGGATTACGAAAAGTCACCCTGATGAATTATTATTGGAAAAATGCTTTATTGGCCGAGCAGGCGCCTGCAAATCTAGAAATTGTATCCAAAAATCTTCAAAAAGCTCAAAAATAAGTTTTAAAGTTAATAGGCATTGTTAATCTGCATGAAGCCGTTTTGCTGCATATTCAGTAGGCCTATGCAAAAGATCATAATTGTTACTACTGAAATGGGGGTGTTTGTACTTCACACTCATTAACAAGTGCTTTAGGCAAAACAAAATGGCAAGACAGATAATCTAGAAAAGAAATTAAACTTGGTTCAAAGATATATGCGAAATTGTTGTCTGTCACTAGTTTAGTGAGTTTTGTGCAAACTCGCATATTTGAAAAGTCGAAATATGCGATTTTCCGCGTTTCGGCACTGATCTTTAAAACATCATTTCTCTTGAACGAAATGTCGCAGAGACATGAAATTTTCGGTGTTGAGCTACAAATTTTCTCTAATTTAATTAATAAGTGACAAATGTGGATTTTGAAAACTTTTAAATCCTTGTAACGGCCGTCGCTATGAACGCGTTCCTTTTACATTCTTCGCGTAAAATAAGAAATGCGCGTCATGAAATGTGTTCTATTTTAATCATGATGATAAACAAGGATTACGAAAAGTCACCCTGATGAATTATTATTGGAAAAAATGCTTTATTGGCCGAGCAGGCGCCTGCAAAGTCTAGAAATTGTATCCAAAAATCTTCAAAAGGCTCAAAAATGGGTTTTAAAGTTAATAGGCATTGTTACTATGCATAAACCCGTTTTGGTGCATAAGCAGTAGGCCTATGCAAAAAGATCATAATTGTTACTACTGAAACAGGGGGGGGGGTGTTTGTACTTCACACTCATTAACAAGTGCTTGCCAAAACAAAATGGCAAGACAGATAATCTAGAAAAGAAATTAAACTTGGTTCAAAGACGTGCTTAAATTGTTGTCTGTCACTAGTTTAGTGAGTTTTGTGCAAACTCTCGCATATTGGAGGAAAAGTCGAAATATGCGATTTTCCGCGTTTCGGCACTGATCTTTAAAACATCATTTCTCTTGAACGAAATGTCGCAGAGACATGAAATTTTCGGTGTTGAGCTACAAATTTTCTCTAATTTAATTAATAAGTGACAAATGTGGATTTTGAAAACTTTTAAATCCTTATAAGGGGCGCAACACTAAATCACTACGCATTTTATGTAAGAACGAAATTCGGCTAATATAGTCCACAGTGAGTATGAGATTGTAGCGACCATATCTACCGACATGTTCACTTTAAATCACTCAATATCAGCTCATATGAATTCGACAAGTGTCTTCAATGATAACATGCAGAAAAAACCGGACATTTTATCTCAAAAGCAATTCTCTGTGGCGGATGAAGACAACTTCCGATTTTGAAATGTGAGTGGTGAATTTAGTATATTTTAGGCCATATTTTTTGCACCGCGAAATAGCGAAAAAAAGTCAACGGTCATCGATATATGCCGACAAAAGTTTTGGAATCTACAGAAACAGAGCTTTAATTTGATACCAAATTTATTTTGCCAAGTATTGCAGGGACGCCAGGAATGGCGCTCGAAGTAGGCCAAAATCACACGTTATCCTATGGGACGCTTATTTAGTGTTGCGCCCCTTGTAACGGCCGTCGCTATGAACGCGTTCCTTTTACATTCTTCGCGTAAAATAAGAAATGCGCGTCATGAAATGTGTTCTATTTTAATCATGATGATAAACAAGGATTACGAAAAGTCACCCTGATGAATTATTATTGGAAAAAATGCTTTATTGGCCGAGCAGGCGCCTGCAAAGTCTAGAAATTGTATCCAAAAATCTTCAAAAGGCTCAAAAATAAGTTTTAAAGTTAATAGGCATTGTTAATCTGCATGAAGCCGTTTTGCTGCATATTCAGTAGGCCTATGCAAAAAGATCATAATTGTTACTACTGAAACAGGGGGGTGTTTGTACTTCACACTCATTAACAAGTGCTTGCCAAAACAAAATGGCAAGACAGATAATCTAGAAAAGAAATTAAACTTGGTTCAAAGACGTGCTTAAATTGTTGTCTGTCACTAGTTTAGTGAGTTTTGTGAAACTCTCGCATATTGGAGGAAAAGTCGAAATATGCGATTTTCCGCGTTTCGGCACTGATCTTTAAAACATCATTTCTCTTGAACGAAATGTCGCAGAGACATGAAATTTTCGGTGTTGAGCTACAAATTTTCTCTAATTTAATTAATAAGTGACAAATGTGGATTTTGAAAACTTTTAAATCCTTATAAGGGGCGCAACACTAAATCACTACGCATTTTATGTAAGAACGAAATTCGGCTAATATAGTCCACAGTGAGTATGAGATTGTAGCGACCATATCTACCAACATGTTCACTTTAAATCACTCAATATCAGCTCATATGAATTCGACAAGTGTCTTCAATGATAACATGCAGAAAAAACCGGACATTTTATCTCAAAAGCAATTCTCTGTGGCGGATGAAGACAACTTCCGATTTTGAAATGTGAGTGGTGAATTTAGTATATTTTTAGGCAATATTGTGTGCACCGCGAAATAGCGAAAAAAGTCAACGGTCATCGATATATGCCGACAAAAGTTTTGGAATCTACAGAAACAGAGCTTTAATTTGATACCAAATTTATTTTGCCAAGTATTGCAGGGACGCCAGGAATGGCGCTCGAAGTAGGCCAAAATCACACGTTATCCTATGGGACGCTTATTTAGTGTTGCGCCCCTTGTAACGGCCGTCGCTATGAACGCGTTCCTTTACATTCTTCGCGTAAAATAAGAAATGCGCGTCATGAAATGTGTTCTATTTTAATCATGATGATAAACAAGGATTACGAAAAGTCACCCTGATGAATTATTATTGGAAAAATGCTTTATTGGCCGAGCAGGCGCCTGCAAAGTCTAGAAATTGTATCCAAAAATCTTCAAAAAGGCTCAAATAAGTTTTAAAGTTAATAGGCATTGTTAATCTGCATGAAGCCGTTTTGCTGCATATTCAGTAGGCCTATGCAAAAGATCATAATTGTTACTACTGAAACAGGGGGGGTGTTTGTACTTCACACTCATTAACAAGTGCTTGCCAAAACAAAATGGCAAGACAGATAATCTAGAAAAGAAATTAAACTTGGTTCAAAGACGTGCTTAAATTGTTGTCTGTCACTAGTTTAGTGAGTTTTGTGCAAACTCTCGCATATTGGAGGAAAAGTCGAAATATGCGATTTCCGCGTTTCGGCACTGATCTTTAAAACATCATTTCTCTTGAACGAAATGTCGCAGAGACATGAAATTTTCGGTGTTGAGCTACAAATTTTCTCTAATTTAATTAATAAGTGACAAATGTGGATTTTGAAAACTTTTAAATCCTTATAAGGGGCGCAACACTAAATCACTACGCATTTTATGTAAGAACGAAATTCGGCTAATATAGTCCACAGTGAGTATGAGATTGTAGCGACATATCTACGGACATGTTCACTTTAAATCACTCAATATCAGCTCATATGAATTCGACAAGTGTCTTCAATGATAACATGCAGAAAAAACCGGACATTTTATCTCAAAAGCAATTCTCTGTGGCGGATGAAGACAACTTCCGATTTTGAAATGTGAGTGGTGAATTTAGTATATTTTTAGGCCATATTTTTTGCTCCGCGAAATAGCGAAAAAAGTCAACGGTCATCGATATATGCCGACAAAAGTTTTGGAATCTACAGAAACAGAGCTTTAATTTGATACCAAATTTATTTTGCCAAGTATTGCAGGGACGCCAGGAATGGCGCTCGAAGTAGGCCAAAATCACACGTTATCCTATGGGACGCTTATTTAGTGTTGCGCCCCCTTGTAACGGCCGTCGCTATGAACGCGTTCCTTTTACATTCTTCGCGTAAAATAAGAAATGCGCGTCATGAAATGTGTTCTATTTTAATCATGATGATAAACAAGGATTACGAAAAGTCACCCTGATGAATTATTATTGGAAAAAATGCTTTATTGGCCGAGCAGGCGCCTGCAAAGTCTAGAAATTGTATCCAAAAATCTTCAAAAAGGCTCAAAAATAAGTTTTAAAGTTAATAGGCATTGTTAATCTGCATGAAGCCGTTTTGCTGCATATTCAGTAGGCCTATGCAAAAAGATCATAATTGTTACTACTGAAACAGGGGGGGGGGGTGTTTGTACTTCACACTCATTAACAAGTGCTTGCCAAAACAAAATGGCAAGACAGATAATCTAGAAAAGAAATTAAACTTGGTTCAAAGACGTGCTTAAATTGTTGTCTGTCACTAGTTTAGTGAGTTTTGTGCAAACTCTCGCATATTGGAGGAAAAGTCGAAATATGCGATTTTCCGCGTTTCGGCACTGATCTTTAAAACATCATTTCTCTTGAACGAAATGTCGCAGAGACATGAAATTTTCGGTGTTGAGCTACAAATTTTCTCTAATTTAATTAATAAGTGACAAATGTGGATTTTGAAAACTTTTGTAACGGCCGTCGCTATGAACGCGTTCCTTTTACATTCTTCGCGTAAAATAAGAAATGCGCGTCATGAAATGTGTTCTATTTTAATCATGATGATAAACAAGGATTACGAAAAGTCACCCTGATGAATTATTATTGGAAAAAAATGCTTTATTGGCCGAGCAGGCGCCTGCAAAGTCTAGAAATTGTATCCAAAAATCTTCAAAAGGCTCAAAAATAAGTTTTAAAGTTAATAGGCATTGTTAATCTGCATGAAGCCGTTTTGCTGCATATTCAGTAGGCCTATGCAAAAAGATCATAATTGTTACTACTGAAACAGGGGGGGGGGGTGTTTGTACTTCACACTCATTAACAAGTGCTTGCCAAAACAAAATGGCAAGACAGATAATCTAGAAAAGAAATTAAACTTGGTTCAAAGACGTGCTTAAATTGTTGTCTGTCACTAGTTTAGTGAGTTTTGTGCAAACTCTCGCATATTGGAGGAAAAGTCGAAATATGCGATTTTCCGCGTTTCGGCACTGATCTTTAAAACATCATTTCTCTTGAACGAAATGTCGCAGAGACATGAAATTTTCGGTGTTGAGCTACAAATTTTCTCTAATTTAATTAATAATAAGTGACAAATGTGGATTTTGAAAACTTTTAAATCCTTATAAGGGGCGCAACACTAAATCACTACGCATTTTATGTAAGAACGAAATTCGGCTAATATAGTCCACAGTGAGTATGAGATTGTAGCGACCATATCTACCGACATGTTCACTTTAAATCACTCAATATCAGCTCATATGAATTCGACAAGTGTCTTCAATGATAACATGCAGAAAAAACCGGACATTTTATCTCAAAAGCAATTCTCTGTGGCGGATGAAGACAACTTCCGATTTTGAAATGTGAGTGGTGAATTTAGTATATTTTTAGGCCATATTTTTTGCACCGCGAAATAGCGAAAAAAGTCAACGGTCATCGATATATGCCGACAAAAGTTTTGGAATCTACAGAAACAGAGCTTTAATTTGATACCAAATTTATTTTGCCAAGTATTGCAGGGACGCCAGGAATGGCGCTCGAAGTAGGCCAAAATCACACGTTATCCTATGGGACGCTTATTTAGTGTTGCGCCCCTTGTAACGGCCGTCGCTATGAACGCGTTCCTTTTACATTCTTCGCGTAAAATAAGAAATGCGCGTCATGAAATGTGTTCTATTTTAATCATGATGATAAACAAGGATTACGAAAAGTCACCCTGATGAATTATTATTGGAAAAAATGCTTTATTGGCCGAGCAGGCGCCTGCAAAGTCCAGAAATTGTATCCAAAAATCTTCAAAAGGCTCAAAAATGGGTTTTAAAGTTAATAGGCATTGTTAATCTGCATGAAGCCGTTTTGCTGCATATTCAGTAGAAATAAGAAAAAAGATCATAATTGTTACTACTGAAACAGGGGGGTGTTTGTACTTCACACTCATTAACAAGTGCTTGCCAAAACAAAATGGCAAGACAGATAATCTAGAAAAGAAATTAAACTTGGTTCAAAGACGTGCTTAAATTGTTGTCTGTCACTAGTTTAGTGAGTTTTGTGCAAACTCTCGCATATTGGAGGAAAAGTCGAAATATGCGATTTTCCGCGTTTCGGCACTGATCTTTAAAACATCATTTCTCTTGAACGAAATGTCGCAGAGACATGAAATTTTCGGTGTTGAGCTACAAATTTTCTCTAATTTAATTAATAAGTGACAAATGTGGATTTTGAAAACTTTTAAATCCTTATAACGGCCGTCGCTATGAACGCGTTCCTTTTACATTCTTCGCGTAAAATAAGAAATGCGCGTCATGAAATGTGTTCTATTTTAATCATGATGATAAACAAGGATTACGAAAAGTCACCCTGATGAATTATTATTGGAAAAAATGCTTTATTGGCCGAGCAGGCGCCTGCAAAGTCTAGAAATTGTATCCAAAAATCTTCAAAAAGGCTCAAAAATAAGTTTTAAAGTTAATAGGCATTGTTAATCTGCATGAAGCCGTTTTGCTGCATATTCAGTAGGCCTATGCAAAAGATCATAATTGTTACTACTGAAACAGGGGGGTGTTTGTACTTCACACTCATTAACAAGTGCTTGCCAAAACAAAATGGCAAGACAGATAATCTAGAAAAGAAATTAAACTTGGTTCAAAGACGTGCTTAAATTGTTGTCTGTCACTAGTTTAGTGAGTTTTGTGCAAACTCTCGCATATTGGAGGAAAAGTCGAAATATGCGATTTTCCGCGTTTCGGCACTGATCTTTAAAACATCATTTCTCTTGAACGAAATGTCGCAGAGACATGAAATTTTCGGTGTTGAGCTACAAATTTTCTCTAATTTAATTAATAAGTGACAAATGTGGATTTTGAAAACTTTTAAATCCTTATCAGGGTGCGCAACACTAAATCACTCCGCATTTTATGTACGAACGACATTCGGCTAATATAGTCCACAGTGAGTATGAGATTGTAGCGACCATATCTACCGACATGTTCACTTTAAATCACTCAATATCAGCTCATATGAATTCGACAAGTGTCTTCAATGATAACATGCAGAAAAAACCGGACATTTTATCTCAAAAGCAATTCTCTGTGGCGGATGAAGACAACTTCCGATTTTGAAATGTGAGTGGTGAATTTAGTATATTTTTAGGCCATATTTTTTGCACCGCGAAATAGCGAAAAAAGTCAACGGTCATCGATATATGCCGACAAAAGTTTTGGAATCTACAGAAACAGAGCTTTAATTTGATACCAAATTTATTTTGCCAAGTATTGCAGGGACGCCAGGAATGGCGCTCGAAGTAGGCCAAAATCACACGTTATCCTATGGGACGCTTATTTAGTGTTGCGCCCCTTGTAACGGCCGTCGCTATGAACGCGTTCCTTTTACATTCTTCGCGTAAAATAAGAAATGCGCGTCATGAAATGTGTTCTATTTTAATCATGATGATAAACAAGGATTACGAAAAGTCACCCTGATGAATTATTATTGGAAAAATGCTTTATTGGCCGAGCAGGCGCCTGCAAAGTCTAGAAATTGTATCCAAAAATCTTCAAAAGGCTCAAAAATAAGTTTTAAAGTTAATAGGCATTGTTAATCTGCATGAAGCCGTTTTGCTGCATATTCAGTAGGCCTATGCAAAAAGATCATAATTGTTACTACTGAAACAGGGGGGGTGTTTGTACTTCACACTCATTAACAAGTGCTTGCCAAAACAAAATGGCAAGACAGATAATCTAGAAAAGAAATTAAACTTGGTTCAAAGACGTGCTTAAATTGTTGTCTGTCACTAGTTTAGTGAGTTTTGTGCAAACTCTCGCATATTGGAGGAAAAGTCGAAATATGCGATTTTCCGCGTTTCGGCACTGATCTTTAAAACATCATTTCTCTTGAACGAAATGTCGCAGAGACATGAAATTTTCGGTGTTGAGCTACAAATTTTCTCTAATTTAATTAATAAGTGACAAATGTGGATTTTGAAAACTTTTAAATCCTTATAAGGGGCGCAACACTAAATCACTACGCATTTTATGTAAGAACGAAATTCGGCTAATATAGTCCACAGTGAGTATGAGATTGTAGCGACCATATCTACCGACATGTTCACTTTAAATCACTCAATATCAGCTCATATGAATTCGACAAGTGTCTTCAATGATAACATGCAGAAAAAACCGGACATTTTATCTCAAAAGCAATTCTCTGTGGCGGATGAAGACAACTTCCGATTTTGAAATGTGAGTGGTGAATTTAGTATATGTTTAGGCCATATTTTTTGCACCGCGAAATAGCGAAAAAAGTCAACGGTCATCGATATATGCCGACAAAAGTTTTGGAATCTACAGAAACAGAGCTTTAATTTGATACCAAATTTATTTTGCCAAGTATTGCAGGGACGCCAGGAATGGCGCTCGAAGTAGGCCAAAATCACACGTTATCCTATGGGACGCTTATTTAGTGTTGCGCCCCTTGTAACGGCCGTCGCTATGAACGCGTTCCTTTTACATTCTTCGCGTAAAATAAGAAATGCGCGTCATGAAATGTGTTCTATTTTAATCATGATGATAAACAAGGATTACGAAAAGTCACCCTGATGAATTATTATTGGAAAAAATGCTTTATTGGCCGAGCAGGCGCCTGCAAAGTCTAGAAATTGTATCCAAAAATCTTCAAAAAGGCTCAAAAATAAGTTTTAAAGTTAATAGGCATTGTTAATCTGCATGAAGCCGTTTTGCTGCATATTCAGTAGGCCTATGCAAAAAGATCATAATTGTTACTACTGAAACAGGGGGGGTGTTTGTACTTCACACTCATTAACAAGTGCTTGCCAAAACAAAATGGCAAGACAGATAATCTAGAAAAGAAATTAAACTTGGTTCAAAGACGTGCTTAAATTGTTGTCTGTCACTAGTTTAGTGAGTTTTGTGCAAACTCTCGCATATTGGAGGAAAAGTCGAAATATGCGATTTTCCGCGTTTCGGCACTGATCTTTAAAACATCATTTCTCTTGAACGAAATGTCGCAGAGACATGAAATTTTCGGTGTTGAGCTACAAATTTTCTCTAATTTAATTAATAAGTGACAAATGTGGATTTTGAAAACTTTTAAATCCTTATAAGGGGCGCAACACTAAATCACTACGCATTTTATGTAAGAACGAAATTCGGCTAATATAGTCCACAGTGAGTATGAGATTGTAGCGACCATATCTACCGACATGTTCACTTTAAATCACTCAATATCAGCTCATATGAATTCGACAAGTGTCTTCAATGATAACATGCAGAAAAAACCGGACATTTTATCTCAAAAGCAATTCTCTGTGGCGGATGAAGACAACTTCCGATTTTGAAATGTGAGTGGTGAATTTAGTATATTTTAGGCCATATTTTTGCACCGCGAAATAGCGAAAAAAGTCAACGGTCATCGATATATGCCGACAAAAGTTTTGGAATCTACAGAAACAGAGCTTTAATTTGATACCAAATTTATTTTGCCAAGTATTGCAGGGACGCCAGGAATGGCGCTCGAAGTAGGCCAAAATCACACGTTATCCTATGGGACGCTTATTTAGTGTTGCGCCCCTTGTAACGGCCGTCGCTATGAACGCGTTCCTTTTACATTCTTCGCGTAAAATAAGAAATGCGCGTCATGAAATGTGTTCTATTTTAATCATGATGATAAACAAGGATTACGAAAAGTCACACTGATGAATTATTATTGGAAAAATGCTTTATTGGCCGAGCAGGCGCCTGCAAAGTCTAGAAATTGTATCCAAAAATCTTCAAAAAGGCTCAAAAATAAGTTTTAAAGTTAATAGGCATTGTTAATCTGCATGAAGCCGTTTTGCTGCATATTCAGTAGGCCTATGCAAAAAGATCATAATTGTTACTACTGAAACAGGGGGGGGGGTGTTTGTACTTCACACTCATTAACAAGTGCTTGCCAAAACAAAATGGCAAGACAGATAATCTAGAAAAGAAATTAAACTTGGTTCAAAGACGTGCTTAAATTGTTGTCTGTCACTAGTTTAGTGAGTTTTGTGCAAACTCTCGCATATTGGAGGAAAAGTCGAAATATGCGATTTTCCGCGTTTCGGCACTGATCTTTAAAACATCATTTCTCTTGAACGAAATGTCGCAGAGACATGAAATTTTCGGTGTTGAGCTACAAATTTTCTCTAATTTAATTAATAAGTGACAAATGTGGATTTTGAAAACTTTTAAATCCTTCTAAGGGGGCGCAACACTAAATCACTACGCATTTTATGTAAGAACGAAATTCGGCTAATATAGTCCACAGTGAGTATGAGATTGTAGCGACCATATCTACCGACATGTTCACTTTAAATCACTCAATATCAGCTCATATGAATTCGACAAGTGTCTTCAATGATAACATGCAGAAAAACCGGACATTTTATCTCAAAAGCAATTCTCTGTGGCGGATGAAGACAACTTCCGATTTTGAAATGTGAGTGGTGAATTTAGTATATTTTTAGGCCATATTTTTGCACCGCGAAATAGCGAAAAAAGTCAACGGTCATCGATATATGCCGACAAAAGTTTTGGAATCTACAGAAACAGAGCTTTAATTTGATACCAAATTTATTTTGCCAAGTATTGCAGGGACGCCAGGAATGGCGCTCGAAGTAGGCCAAAATCACACGTTATCCTATGGGACGCTTATTTAGTGTTGCGCCCCTTAAGATAGATTTATTCGGTAAGGTGCGACTGTGCGAGCGTAATAAGACCTTGGCCCAGGGTCGGATTTTCCTGGGGGGGCACTGCCCAGCAAACACAAAACGTTTTCGACATCATTCGCAAAAGGTTGTAAAGGTTATCAGAAAACGTTTAAATGTCGGGTTATATAAAGGGTATATTAAGGGTATAAAACATTTTCATAACATTCAAAAACATTTTTGAATACAAACCATTCTACACAGAATGTTATTTAGGGGTTTAAAAAATATTTTGTGAAAAATGTTTGCCCAAAATATTTGCAATAACGTTTTAAAAACGTTTCCATGACCTTTATATAATCCGACATTTAAATAAATGTTATTGAAACGTTTTGAAAAAACATTTTAAGAACATTTCTGTGTTTGCTGGGTGCAAATATTTTAACATAACATTTTGAAAACATTTAAAAATATTAATGTAGTGTGTCTTCATACAAAACGTTTTAAACGTTTTTATGACCTTTATATAACCCGACATTTTAATGGCATTAAAACGTTTTTACGTAAACCAAAATCCAATATATAACTTATTTAAAAAGTTTTAAAAACGTTTTTGCTGGGTGGGCCAGGTCAAAATTTGGAGGCCCATAACTCACCATAAGGTGATGTTGAAGTCCGTATAGACTTCTCCGTAGTCCACTTGCCCATTTTGCATACTCTGGCTATTACATTTAAGCATAAAACTCTGATTTATATTGATTTGTGTGCAACTGATAGATTTTCACATCTGTGTCTGATCTTTTCAGTCACCGCACTCCCTCTGTTTGTTAGCTTCCCAAGTGGACTACTGGCTTTGCCTTGCGGTTAAGATTTTTAACACAGGACTCTATGGAGAGTTAGGCCAATTTCTGGCCTAACTAAAATTGGCCATAATGTAATGCATCTTTAAATGGATCTGCCTTGTGATTGGTCGCCCATATCTCGCTATGGGTTAAATATTCCGGGCCCGCGCCATTACCATTAACTACACCGTACACAACCATCTGTGGTATTTGCGGCGCTTTTGTGTTGACGCGAAAGTTAATCTCTCATCAAACATCTAGCGCGTCTTGTACTATACCATCCTTAGTACTTGTGGTTAATGGACTGATAAACAAGTATGCTTGACAGTGTGTTTTTAGAGAGCAAAGTCCCGGGGTAAAGTTCTGCTTAAAATTCAAAGTCCATAGTCGGATTTTCGGGGTTCGCTATCAATAAACTGGTAGATTCCAAAATCAGAATTTTTCAGTATTAAAGTGAGCCATTATAATTATGCAAGATAGTGTTGCATTCAATTACTTTTATTGTCAATAATCATCTGACATTTTTAACTCTTTATGACCATTTTACTATTGAATACTTTTAATTTTAATACACATCAGTATAATTTTGATTTCAACGAAATGGGTTCATCATGACTAATAATAAAATATTTTTAATCAAATTCGACTATGGCATAGTTTAAAGTCCGTAGGGCGAGATGGGAAGCGCACAACGCGAACCTTTCGGCTGTTGGCATTCACAGAAACACATGCAGAAATGGTACCAAACTTTGACACATAGGCCTACTGTGCAGATAGGAATTACAATTAAATACACCATATTTTTTGTCAAATATATTATTTATATTCAAGTATTTCAATATTAACAATGAAATAGGGAATATCTTCATTTTGGGGCCCTTTTCAAGATTCGGAGCCATGGGCCCGGGTCCATCTGGCCCAGTGGTACATCCGGCCCTGTCTATAGGCCCTGTTATAGGGCCTACATTTTTAGGCTTACTTTTAGTTAAAAGAGGTGATGCATATTTTTTTGGAAGAGGTGATGCATATGTAGTTTTTGTCGTTTCTGAAAAAAAGATTTAAATGGTGAAAATTACAAATAAACATTTTGGCTATTTCTTTGCATTGCTATCAAGTAGCTGAGGTGTTTAGCTCAATATATATAGGCCTACTATAAATTTGAACAGAGGCTCCTATAATGATGACTTTGGCTAAATAAGCTCTATTTTTTGCCGAAAAGGGTCCGAATTAATGGCAGTCGATGTGCGCAATCTTGGACAATTTTGGGGTACCAAACTGCCCAGCAGCTGTTAAAACGGGATAAGGCCCGGATAAGTCTTTCACTATTGAAGGAGTACACAAAACGTTGTCGTGCAGTGCACAGGAACGTAAATTTAGGCTAAAGCGTTACTATGGTACCTAAATCCCTAGCAAATGTCACTCAAACTGCCGATGTGTCAATTTAACTGCCGTGAGCGTTGATGAAGTAATTTTCATTTCCCAATTAGCTATGCTTACCTATCGGTGTTGCACTTCATTTATTCTGATGTCGGTGTTGAAGAACTATTCGATTTATTATTTTTTGAATTATTGATCATTATGATCAAATAAGCCATTGACCTTTTATTTAATGTATATCTGAGAGTGCTATCGGCATTGATAAAAAAGTTTTTATTTGATTGATTATAAGACAGTAAGCTATCTACTGCTGATATCGGGGTTAATGAAGTAGTTTTCATTGGATGAATCGGCTAGGCTGTTATCGGTGTTGCAGAACTATTTGGTTGATTATAATTAAGCTATTTACACTGATATCAGCTTTGAACAAGTAGTTTTTATTTTCATTTGATAAATCAGCTAGGCTGATATCGGTATTGAAGAACTACTTGGTTATTTATGGTTAATTATAAATCTACTATCTACTACGGTACTGATATTGGCGTTGACGAAGTAGTTTCAATTCAATAAATCAACTGGGATGAAAATGGTGTTGAAGAACTAGGCCTATTTGATTATTTTTTAGGAGGGAGGATGGGTTTTTACGACGGGAGTTCATAACAATTGATTGATTATAAGCTTTCTATTGCTGATATCGGTGTTGATGAAGTAGTTTTCATTGGATAAATTAGCTAAGCTGGTATCCATGATGTTAAAGAACTATTTGGTTAATTATAAGTATAAGGTATCTATACTGCTTAAATCGCCGTTGATGAAGTAGTTTTCATTTGATATATCAATAGATCAATAAATCAGCTTGGCTGATATTGGTATTGAAGAACTATTTGTTAATTACCGGTATAAATATGCTATCTACTTCTGATATCAGCGTTGACGATGTAATTTCCATTTGATAAATAAGCTAAGCTATATAGGCCTATATCGGTTTTAAAGAACTATTTGATTGACTATAAGCAAGCTTTCTACTGCTGATATCGACGTTGATATAGTAGTTTTTGATAAATAAGCTATGTTGATATTGGCATGTTGGTGATGAAGAACTATTCGATTGATTAAGCTATCTAATGCTGATACCGGTATTTATTAAAATAGGTTTGTCTCACGTCCCCCGCGCGCATTGGATTTCTGATGGTGAAAATGTTCACAAATGAAAAAAAAATTCAAAATATGAAGACATATATTGCCATTGACAATTTAACGCAATGGGCCAAAACTGGTGAGTTTTCAAGTGAACACTTGATTTAATGATAAAATAATAATAAAATACCGCATAACGCATTGGATTTGTAGTCGCACGGAGATTATGAGACAAATTTATTTTTTGGCCTATATAAGCTATATACTGCTGCTGATGTCAGCTTGGATGAAAATTAAGTTGAAGAACTATTTATTTGTTTGTTGGTTGGTTGGTTGTGTTTTTTTTTTGGGGGGGTTGTTTTGTTTTTGTGGGTTTTTTTTTTGTTGTTTTTTTTGGAAGGGGGTATGTTTTTACGACATTAGTTCATAACAACAATTGATTTATTATAAATAGGCTATGTATTGCTGATATCGGTGTTAATGAAGTAGTTTTCATTGGATAAATCAGCTAGGCTGATTAGTGATATGGATGTTAATTTGGTTAATTATAAGTAAGGTATCTACTGCTTATATCGGTGTTGATGAAGTAGGTTTCATTTGATAAATATATTAGGATAAGAATGGGGTTGAAGAATTATTTGATTGATTATATGTTATTTATTGCTGATATCGGCGCTAATGAAGTAGTTTTTACTCGATGGATTAACTAGGCTGATATATGTTAAAGACCTATTTGATTTATTATAATACGCTATCTATTGATGATATCGGTGTTGATGAAGAAGCTTTCATTTGATCAATTAGCTAGGCTGATATCGGTGCTAAAGAACTACATGTATTTGGTTGATTATAGGTAAGCTATCTACTGCTTATGAAGTGGTTTTCATTTGATAAATCACATAGGTCGTTGTTCGTGTTGATAAGATTTTTCATTTCATACCATCGGCTATAGACTGATATCGGTTTGAAGAGCTATTTGATTGATTATAAATAAGCTGTCTACTGCTGATATCGGCGTTGATAAAGTAGTTGTCTTTTAATAACTCGGTTATCATGGTTATGTTGATATCAGTGTTGAAAAACTATTCGATTGATTATACGTAAGCTATCTATAATTGCTCATCCGTTAATGAAATATATAGCTTCATTGGGTGAATCAGCTATGCTGTTGTCAATGTTGAAGAACTATACATGTATATATTTGGTTGATTATAAATAAGCTATCAACTGCCGATATCAGCTTTGGAAAAAGAGCATCAGTTTTATTTGACAATCAGCTAGGCTTACATTGGTGTTAATGATTGATTATAAGTTTATAACGGCTATATTGTTGATATCGGCGTTAAGGGGTGGAGCAATTTATTTTTAAATTGAGGAGAAATGGGAGGATTTTGCCATGTTTGCTGTGAATATTTGCCTAGCAATATTGATCACAAGTACAAAATTGATGGTGCATATCACTATCAATGACCAAACTCTATAGTTTTATATTTGAGCATGATTACTTCTGTAAGGTCATGGGAAATTATGTAAATCGGCTTATATATTTGATGTTGCATTTCGGCTCACGCACTTTTTTTTTGTACCCACTATTTCACAAAGTCCCTGTACTCTGATTTCCCCATGACTTTTTGCTGGTATGTTAAACACTTAAAACAAATAATTATAGTACTTACCTCCGACTTTTGAGACGCGCATATGCCTTAATGTATGTCGACCATGCCAACAATCCGGTGTGGTTTTACAAGGTTGGAAAGGTCTATTTCCTTTCGCTATTTTGCCAATCAAAATTCATAAATTGTCCAACTTTTTTACCAAAAAAGAGCATTAATTTGTACTATCATAATAGCCACGGATCCAAATTATGCTGATGTGCCTATGAACCTCCAAATAAATCCTCTATATCATTTATCCCTGTAAAATCAGATAAACACCCTGATTTGGGACAAATCTAAATTAAGTATAAAATGAAAATTTCCTTGTGCTTGTATTTCATGCGCAATTGTCCCACCAGGAATGTTTGAAACATATGCCTCCCTCAATGACATGTGACCCAGATAATGTAAGTATAATGTTTGTTATACGATAATGGGGGGGAACAAAAAAGTTATGTATGTCAAAAGAGGGGGGTAAAAAAGTTTAGCGGTCCATCGAAGGGGGTCAAAAAAGTTTTCAAGCAAAAAATTTGAGGAAGACCAGCCCCCCCTGGTTTCTACTGTCAGTCCAGCATGATCAGTGTTTTGAATATTGTGTTCATTCATTCATTCATTCTTTCATTCACACATTCATAATGAAGCGGCAAGACTTAGTCTAGAACGGAGTCCTGCTTCATGCACTATTGCACTTGTTCATTCATTCATTCATTCATTCATAATGATTCGTCTAGGTTACGTCCAGACTTGAGTCCTGCTTTATTCATTTATTCATTCATTCATGTATTATTCATGCGTTCATTCACACATTCATTCATTCATTCTTTCTTTCATTCACACATTCATAATGAAGCGGCGAGACTTAGTCTAGAACGGAGTCCTGCTCCATGCACTTGTTCATTCATTCATTCATTCATAATGATTCGTCTAGGTTACGTCCAGACTTGAGTCCTGCTTTATTCATTCATTCATTTATTCATTCGTTCATTCATTCGTTCATTCATTCATGTATTATTCATGCGTTCATTCATACATTCATTCATACATTCATTCTTTCATTCACACATTCATAATGAAGCGGCAAGACTTAGTCTAGAACGGAGTCCTGCTTCATGCACTTGTTCATTCATTCATTCAGTCATTCATTCATTCATAATGATTCGTCTAAGTTACGTCCAGACTTGAGTCCATTTTTCATTCATTCATTCATTCATTCATTCATTCATTCATTCATTCATTCATTCATTCGTTCATTCATTCATTCATTCATTCATTCATTCATAATGATTTGTCTAGGTTACGTCCAGACTTGAGTCTGCTTTATTCATTCATTCATTCATGTATTATGCATGCGTTCATTCACACATTCATTCATTCTTTCATTCACACATTCATAATGAAGCGGCAAGACTTAGTCTAGAACGGAGTCCTGCTTCATGCACTTGTTCATTCATTCATTCAGTCATTCATTCATTCATAATGATTCGTCTAGGTTACGTCCAGACTTGAGTCCTGTTTTATTCATTCATTCATTCATTCATTCATTCACTCATTCATTCATTCATTCATTCATTCATTCATAATGATTCGTCTAGGTCACGTCCAGACTTGAGTCCTGTTTTATTCATTCATTCATTCATTCATTCATTCATTCATTCATAATGATTCGTCTAGGTTACGTCCAGACTTGAGTCTGCTTTATTCATTCATTCATTCATTCATTACAAGACTGTTATCGACGCTAAAGATCATTTTTTATAAGTAAGCTATCTACTGCTGATATCAGTCTTGATGAAGTAGGTTTCATTTATCGATGATGAAGAACTATTTGACTGATTGTAAGCTGATACACAAAACTGATATCAGTGTTGAAACGCTGTCTACCTACAGATTATTTCAATAGTTGATAATAAATTATATTTGCTATCTGCTGCTGATATCGGATGGCAGGAGTTCAATTTTCGAGCCATTGAAAACTGCAGTGTATTCTCTTAATACTGATCTTATAGGAAATGAGTCAAGGAAGCCAATGTTCGCATTTATATTCCATAGATCTTGCGGGCCAATTATGTATCAAAACTAAATTTTCAGATGCCACCAGAAAAATCATGCACATGGGCAGAACTGGCACCACTTATATCCAACCTTGGGGTCTCCTTTAGAACATTCATATAATTCAGCATTCCTCTTGTGTGTCAGCTTTATTTGTTCAAATATTTGAGTGCAAACACCGCTATAGGTCATCATGCTCCCATCCGACCCGACCTGCTTGTTTCACCACGCGTGAACATTTACAAAACAACTCTGACATATTTAGACGTCTTATCTGCTGCTCTTGTTCGGCCAGTACAGCCCAATCCATCTCTACGCAGACTACGCCCCTGGCATTGCATTGGGATGAGACGGTTTGAGTGCTGATGTCTGACATGAGAATGTGCGGCTGAGAAAATACTTACAAACATTGCAATCATGAACACTGGTTTGATGTCCGAAGTCGTCATCAAACAATTAGGTTTGACATGAGAGGTTCCAGTCACAAACAAGTTGCATGAGATCACTTTCATCTCATTTCTGCTGTTTTGTGGCTGTGTTCCGTTGACAAGATCATCGGACGTATCTTGTGCATTAGATGCAACATAAAACTAACATCAACAAAGCATTTCTTTTAAAAGTGTGTGACTAGATCAACAACTTGATCCCGCATTTTCTCTCATCAAAACTGATATTTTGGTATCGCTCATATTTTTCTCATTAATTAGCCATTAAAATTTAACGCCCAAGATAAGCTTCATTAAAAAAAAATGTGAAGAAAAACGTGGTAAAAAGTGGTAACCATCACCCCAAATATATACTATTCTCTGGGGCATGACACACAGTAGATATTTTATGAGGCAAGTCGATTTATGAAGATCACAAATAGGATCGGGCCCAGCACACTGCCTTGTGGAATTCCACTCACAACATCCTCCCATGTAGACCTTTTACCATATCACCACCTTCTGTTGTCTTCCCATTAAAAAGCTCTCAATCCATCTTCGTAATCTTCCTTGAATGCCATATGCTGCTAACTTCTGATAGTTCTTTAACGCCGATATCAACTTACTACTTCATCAAGACCGATGTCATCAGTAGATAGCGTACTTATAATCAATCAAATAGTTCTCAATCATCGGTATCAGCTTATTGATTTATTAAATGTAACCTACTTCATCAAGGCCGATATCAGCAGCAGATAGCTTATAATTACGAATAGGATCGGGCCCAGCACACTGCCCTGTGGAATTCCACTCACAACATCCTCCCATGTAGACCCTTTACCATTTATCACCACCTTCTGTTGTCTTCCCATTAAAAAGCTCTCAAGCAATTTTCGCACTCTTCCTCGAAAACCATATGCTGATGCCTTCTTCAAAAGTTGTTGATGAGGGACACTGTCATGACTGTCAAAAGCCTTTTTGAAATCCAAGTAAACTATTTCTATTCCTCCTCCTTTGTCTAACATGATTTTCCAAATCTCAGCAATCTCCAGTAATTTTCTAATATAATGCCAAGGAAAAGATCCAATAATATTAAATTAAACATGCTATTTGCTTCATGTACTGGGTCGGGAGGGGTAATTATTCTTCTCTTCTTTTTCTTCTATTTGGTAAGTTTGTGCAGTTTCAGGCCTCTTGACCTTCATTTAAAATGTGCGTCTTTTATATCTAAAATGGTGATGATGATGACAAATTGATAAGGAGGAGAGGACACATTTTTAGTTACCATGGTTACTCACCTTTGGCGCAAATATTGATAATGATAGCATTTTGTATTAATATGAAAATGCTGGTAAAAATCGCTGTGTCCAACAGCGCTGAGCAGGTTAACAAACTAGTGGAATGCAAAATTGAATTTGAGTAAATATCAGTTTAATTTTTTTAAACATATAGATAATGCCCATGAATTTTACATCTTTCATACTGTACTAGCGGGTACCCGCGCTTCGCGCGGGCCCCCGCTAGATGAGTAAATGGGAGCGGTTAGTAAACGGGATCGGTTAGTATAAACGATGGAAATGGTAATCATGTCAATTGGTATCGCTTTTAACAGCTCAATTATTACGCGGTTAGTGATGTGGTAGGCCTACCATTTGTTGCCTCTACTTTGCAAACGACGTTCTTTTCTTTCTTACTTTCCCGTTCTTTCTTTCTTGCTTTCCCGTTCTTTCTTTCTTGCTTTCCCGTTCTTTCTTTCTTGCTTTCCCTTCTTTCTTTCTTTCTTTCTTTCTTTCTTTCTTTCTTTCTTTGCAAACGACGTTCTTTCTTTCTTACTTTCCCGTTCTTTCTTTCTTGCTTTCCCGTTCTTTCTTTCTTGCTTTCCCTCCCTTTCTTTCTTGCTTTCCTTCCTTTCTTTCTTGCTTTCCCTCCCTTTCTTTCTTGCTTTCCCTCACTTTCTTTCTTGCTTTCCCTTTCTTTCTTTCTTTCTTTCTTTCTTTCTTTCCCTTTCTTTCTATCTTTCTTTCTTTCTTTCCCTCTTTCTTTCTTTCTTTCTAAGTTCTTTCTTTCTTTCTTTCTTTCCCTCTTTCCCCCTTTTTACTTATTTTTTCTTTGTCTTTCCCTTTTTCTTTCAGTTTTCTCTTTCCTGCGTTCCATTTCTCTTTCTGTTTCTTGCTTGTTCACTTTCTTTCTCTCTCTCTCTCTCTCTTCTTTCTTTCTTTCTGTCTGTCTATTTCTTCTTTGTTTTCGTTTCTCTCTCCCTTTCTCTTTCTTGCTTTCCCGTTTTTTCTTTTTCTTTTTTTCTTTCTTTCTTTCTTTCTTTCCTTCTTTCCCCCCTTTCTTTCCCTCTTTCCTTCCTTTTTTCCTTCCTTCTTCTTTCTTTACATAGGCATAAATCCCGGGATGAGTAATAAATTCCTCAATATTTCGATAAGGGGCATGATCTACTGAATCACCTCCATGTTGACGCATGTATGTGGGTTCCTTTATTTCTTTCGTTCGTTCTTTTTTATATGTGTTTCTGTTTCATCAAGTAGGCCTATAGCAACATTGGGTTTCAAGAAGGTTGAGTTACATAGGGTCTTTTTATCTTTTCAGTTTCCGTAACTCTATTGTTCAGATACGAAAACGCAAGGGATTCAGTAAGTTTACTGTAATCTGACTTCATTGCCTCATTTCAAATATATAGTTTTAGTTTTGGTTTTGGTTTTGGTCACGTGTTTTTCTATTGTCCTGCCTAACCACTTGAATCATAAGATATCGAACTCATTGTTTCTACCTTTTGTTTAAAACCGAACATTTGTGACAGTCAGTTTCAGTTTTGGTTTCAGTTTCTTATAAGTGGTGTGGATCGTAAAATTATTTGATTTGAAGTTACCTACTCTAAGTATACAAAAGAAATGTTTAAATTTCGCAGTGCAATATTCACGAGCAGAGAAGTCGAACAAAGAAGTCTACATTTGAAAGCATTGATTTAGTTTGAAAGCATTGACTTGAGACTACGAATTAGCCTAAGTTGATTTCACTGTGAAAATATATAGACCATCAAAATATTTCCACAGACATTACAATAGGCACTTGACAGATTATGACTTCAGTGTTATAAACACTATTATACACAATTCTATTTATGTGCATGTCGCATGACGGAAGATCAATATCATAGATAACTTGGCAACATGGTTAGTATATATTTCAATGCAAGACTTTTTTTACGACCCACTTACGTCTAGGCGTAAGTGCATATACACCAAACACAAGTCAATTGAAGCCGTACAATTTACCGCGAATTTAGGACCGTAAAATTTAGACTCTTCTTTTGTCTAGATTTGTCTAAATTTTCAGTAACTAACAAAAGGCTAGAATAAAAGATTGGTCACCCCTGGGAGACTACCACTTCAGAATAACAATGACTTACAAAAACTATTACGGTTACGGAAACAGAAACTGAAAAGATAAAACGACGGTAACCATGTTGCCAAGTTATAAGCAATGAGTCTTTCATATTGGCGATGAAACGAGCGTCTAAAATAGTCAAATATCTCCCAATGAGGCGCGTACAAGTGGTGATTTGGTAATCATGTTTTATATTGAAATGCAATACAAAAGAATTTGCATTGGAGCAAAGATAATGTATTCTATTCATGGCAAGCTAATCTGATAATTGGTTGGGCCTATATGTAAGACTCGGGTTTATTTTAAATGTTTATTTTTGCAGAGCTTATTTTCAGTCATGGATCATACTGATAAATTTCGCGAGGGGGAGGGAGGGAGCCGGGGGAGGGAGATACTTAAGTTGAGACTGAACAAGCGAGAGTGGGAGGGGGTGAGAAAGAAAGAGAGGAGAGGGAGAGACGGAAAGACTAGAAAGAGAAGAACTCGAGAGGAGAGAGTAGGGACCGGGGGACGGGGAGGGAGTGGGGAGACTGATATCATGGGGGGGGGGGGGGGCAGGGGGAAGCAAAATAGGGAGATAGACATTGATACGAGGGAAGGGCGACACTGTGGCCCTGCACAAGTGCGATGGGGCGCGACAGGCTCATAAGCGGACCTTTTGTGATTGAAGGGCTAATTTCCAACGTTTTTACAGAAAAAAGTGGACCTTTTCATTCGGATTTGCATTTTGTCATAATAATGTGAATCAATTTATCACTGTCAAACACGAGAGGGCGCTAGACCATTAAAACAGCGGTCGGACACCGGTGTTCAATACTATTTTTATCTCCAGCCTTTATGGGCTTTATTGACACAGGCAATAACCTCTATTGAAATAAGCTGATTGGTACTTCAGAGTTAACAATGAAGTCAGATTACAGTAAACTTACTGAATCCCTTGCGTTTTCGTATCTGAACAATAGAGTTACGGAAACTGAAAAGATAAAAAGACCCTTAGTATATATTTCAATGCAAGACTTTTTTTACGACCCACTTACGTCTAGGCGTAAGTGCATATACACCAAACACAAGTCAATTGAAGCCGTACAATTTACCGCGAATTTAGGACCGTAAAATTTAGACTCTTCTTTTGTCTAGATTGGCACCCAACCGCACATCTCAAGGTTTTATGTAAAAAATCAATATAACTTACCAAAACGAAAACTGAAATTCACGAGCTTCAAATTTTCAGTAACTAACAAAAGGCTAGAATAAAAGATTGGTCACCCCTGGGAGACTACCACTTCAGAATAACAATGACTTACAAAAACTATTACGGTTACGGAAACAGAAACTGAAAAGATAAAACGACGGATAGCGTAAATTCGGGGGTTGGGGTGGGTATGCCCCCCCCCCCCCAATGTTTTGATAAGGTCAATGGTCCGTACAATCACCCCAAGTTCACACATGTATAATAGATGTGGGTTTCTGACAAAATTGACCTCATTTTTGGCCAAACTAAAAAGTGCCAATTTTTGCGGCCTTCGTGCGAATTTGTTCCACTTTTGCACAATATAATTCACCAGTAGGCCTAATTAGCTTGCCATAAATTATTCTGTCGCCAAGATGCTGGCTTCACTGTAGGCCTATTGCAAGAAATTGATTTAAACGGACCCATCCCCCATGCCATGCCAAGAGAAATCTACGCCATTGTTAATGTTGCCAAAAGATGCCGGATTCACTATTAATATGCCTACTTCAAGAAATGTTTTCATCCCTCCCCTGATGTCAAAAAGAAATCTACGCCACGGATATTTAGCGGTTGCGGTTTTATACCATGCTATAATCTGCTAATAATGTCCCACACTCCCCATCGAAATTCATCACAACATGACAAACGAATAAACTCAAATTACTTTCCAATACCGTATATATGCCTAGGCCTACCTTGAATTTAAAATCTTCAGAAAGTCATCACAAAAGAAGTTTCCGAAAGTCATAATTTGCATAAACGAATGCAGTTGATTTATTATTATAGCCGTTGCGGTTACCATGCCGCATAATGCCCACTCTCCGTCGAAAGTCACCACGAACGGATAAACTAATATCACTTTCAAAATTATTAGATCACTTGGACCATTTATTTTCAAAATACGTAACTTAAAACCACCTTTGTCTCAGCCATTAATTTGTTAGTTCCGTCTAAGAGATGTGATATTTTCCGTCTTAGATGAAACTGGAAGTTTTGTTACCATTAGCGCATCGGGAAGTTGCCACGTCCTCTGCGTAATCCGCGTATAGCAACGCAGCAACGGACCGTAAATAAGCGGGCCACCATTGGTTGATCTACCGAATAAATCCAAATAATTATTTGTATTTATTAATTTATCTATCTATCTATGCATTTACCATTCATCTGGAAATGCTAGAACTTATTTATTTATCTATTTATTAATTTATAATTTATCTATAATCTCCGAGATGATACCGATGAATCGATCAGTTCCTCTTCAAAGTATCGATTATCGGCAAGTTCCTCTTTAATAGTATAGATATATTACTAAATATTTTTGGTTAAAATCAATTTAAACCATGTTGGTTTAGGCGTTCGACTATGGTGCGAGAGGTTGCGGGTTCGAACCCTGGTGGTGCCTAGTCCGCTCTCGTGTAAAATTGAGTTAGCTTGAAATTCCCCTGGACAAGGAACTCACTGCTAATTTGTCTCGTTGTAACCCGTACGAAACTCGGGGAGCTGATCCTGGTTGCGATGGTTTTATGTGGAATATCTAGGGTGTGCGCTCTTGAAGCAGCAAAGTCCCTGAATTGCTGTTTAATGGTTTATGGAATGATGCGAGGCCGTAGTGGTCAGCGACAACCTGTAAAGTGTGCTGAGGCTTGTGGATTAACGTCTAGGCGTTGTGCCTGTGCGTAGCGCACTATAAATCACTGCGCTTTTTTTCTTTGTTTTACATAGCATAGGTAACAAAACACCTCAGATAGTGGGAACTATATTTTCATTTTGACACCTCAGAGCACTTTCACAATCTATTGGCCGATTTCAATTCTGTCCATAATGATCTTTCATGTACAAGCACTAAATAACAGTGTGTTGTGCTGAATTTTGGAGTGATATACCTATTTATATGACTAGAGGTAGACATTGGTATAATTGTTAACACAATTCGAGCAAATTTGAAATTTGAGGCCTGAAGTTCATTGACCCCTGGCATAGTTATTACCAGGATACCAAAAGTCCAGACTCACTTTTTGATCTGGTCTCATACATAACTGTGAAGAGTAACTTAGGGGACAATTCATGCACTTAGATTCTGTCTCAGACAGTGGACAAATTGGAAGATGGTTATTTTGTGTGTGTTTTAAATCTCCATGACTTAGTGTTGGATTCTCTTGTTGATATATATTTCAAAGATGTCCTGTACTCTACAGCTGCAAATAGCTGACCCTAAGGTCCTAAGGGGAACTACATTATAATGACATAAAATAATTAGAAATCCTTCTTTATGAGATTCTGATTAATCACTGAATAGAAATAGATCTTCTAGGTCGTCAGGCCTCTTGGGCACATTGAAGTTAAGGATTTAAATAACGGTTTATAAAAATGCATTTAGTGTGAAATTAATAACATTGGCCCCCTCTTTGCTCTCCAACTGTCCTGAAGCTGACACAGGCACAGCTTCCCCCACCCCACATTAGTGGTTCTATTTGCAATTACTACACGTCAATCTGTTCTTAACAGTAACAATGAAGACAAACAATGAAAGAATAACAAACAGACAGCAAGAAATTATCTGTGATTTTGATTTTAAAATTTATTACAGTTCAATATAAAGATCATTAGATCATCACACATACTATTACTTGAACTTTGACCTTCAAAATAAGTCATACCACAAAGAGGGAAAGACATGTACGTACACACAAGATAGATAAGCAGAAGCAGCTTAATGCCTATAGCATGGAGTATAATAATACTCACAAACGTATGGAATAGGCACTTGCGTGAACTGAAAGAAATAAAATATAAAGTTGATTGAAAACCACTTTTTTCCCCTTAACTGTACAATGTTTTTTTAATATTTTTATTAATATTTACATTACAAAACACTTATGCTTAAAACTAAAAACATTAGCAAATTTGGAGAAATAGGAGCTTTTGTTTGCAGTAGTAGAGCATCTTGAAAAATAAATTAAGGTGGTTTGCAATTCGAAAGTTTTTTGATATTGAGTCTAATTAGTCTAGCTATTTTACAAATGCACTTTATTGGAAATGCAATTTTTTGTATTTGAATACCAATCTGATTGGTAAGAAAGTTTTTAACAGCGATTCATTGCTGAAAGTTGTGTTAATTTTGGATTTTTCTTACAGCGATACATTGCTGGAATAATATAAGTTAACTTCAGGTTATCTTCTTGATTAATAATAATAATAATAATATCGGTGGTATTTTGATGTTGTGCACCAACATCTTTTACTAAATCTACCACATCATGTTTCTAAATTATTATAACTGTCACAGTACCTATTTGAGGGGCATATTACATAATAGTCAACCTATGCTTATGCAAGCAAAGCTTACGATCTAAAAATATTGAAAGCAACTGGTAGTGACCAAATACATGAAAGATAACATGCCACATAAGTGGACAACAAAGAAAGAATTGGTTGATATGCATTGACTTGTTTCTTTTCATTTGTTTAGAAACTGATTTCAAACATCTTTTTTGTGGCTTTAAGAACCATAACAACGGAGTTCACATAATTGCCTTGAATGGCCCTATCTAAGACTGTGCAAAGTTACGATGGATTCAGTTGAAAAACACATGCAACATCGGTCCAAATTGGTTTTTGGGGAGGTAGTTCACTAAACAGAACAGCCTCTATTTTGTTTTTCATTTTCAACCACAATTTTCACAGATTACTCCAAAGTTTTCTCTGTGGTAAAAACATTGACTGCTTATTGCAACAAAGCAATGAGATTTGAGGGACATTCAGGGTCGTGGTGTGAGCACAACCGATACCACAATATCTACTAGAAAAAAGTTCTTAAAGCCAACGTAGAAAGATTTTAAGGGTTAAATTTGAATGCATCAACTCTCTTCAGGTCTAGTAAAGACATCATTAATGAAATGTTTAAAATCAAACACTCAATATTCCTAAATAATACACAATTTTATCTGAAGATCATCTGATCGCCTTCTGGTTCATTTTGATGCCTGTCGTAAGGAACTATGGTAAAATATCACCATTTTTGATAAAGCACCTATGTTTAAAAGAAAAACACTTTTGATGTCACATCTGTGCAAGTTGGGGAAAAAAGTTTCAAACAATGAAAATTCTATACAGAACTCGCATTAGACGCTCAATAGAGCAAAAGCTGTATAAATACACCAGTGGACTTGATTGAAGTCTACACGTATATTCAGCTAGTACTTCAGTGAGCACAATGTTAGATTTGGTGAAAGTCTTGACTTTGGCAAATGTCTAATTCACTCTAGCAATGTTTTGAACTTCTTAACGGCTGACAGACAATACACAAAGGGTGGTACAGTATCATGATACAATTAGCTTAATAATAAATAAAACAGATAAAATTTTGCTTGGCGTTATTCAAAACATTTTTTCCCTTTTGTGGTATGACTTATTGTGATCATTACAAAGCACAATGTAAGGTCACATTGAAATAATGGTGTCAAGTGATTTAAGCAACAAGGACATTGAAAAAATTACACTGGCATTGATGTGTACCGGAAGCCTCTCTATAGCAATATGATAGAGGGCGGTTTCCGTCTGTGTGACGCACACCGTCACACAAATGTCACGTGGTATAGCCACAAATCAAATTACACATAAAATGAAGTAACAATTGGCATATTCATGTGACATGAATAGTCATAATGAAAGCATACAATTATACATTTACAATAGTTTTTGTAAGAAATTTATACATCTTCTATCTTATCATCATCATAATTTTTATCTCAAGAAAGTTTATTAAAATAGTCCCCGATGGAGCTACAATTCTAACCGAATGTCCATTAAGCTTATAATCTGATCTACACCAATTATGTACACCTCTTGATAAGACCACATAGACATTCAGTGCTGAGATTGTAGTCCACAATAAAAGTCATAGAGCAAAGTGTTTCTATATTATAGCTCTATGTTACAGGCAAAAGATGTATCCATTTAAATGGTGGCACTTGGTTTTATTTTATTTTTCTCTCAAATACATTTATTAAAAACATTGAGATAAAAGTCAACATTGTGATATTATATCAAATACCACCGTGTAGATTGCAACAAAAAGTTAGCCTAGCTATATACAATGTAAAATTTTGGAAATAGAAAGTAGTTTGCATTTTTGGATTCTACTAATTGCTATCAGCATTAGGTTTTTGCTTTGCTGGTTGAAAGTTATTAGCATTATGGCACCAAAGAACCTTAAGGTACTTCCTCGCATCTAGAGATTGTGCCTCAAGATCCGTCTTCAAAATTACACAGAGAATTTGGTTGAGAACTTAAAAATAAAAGAAAGAAACACTTCTCATCTAAAATTCCGAAGTTGGAGCAAAATCAGCGTTATGGTAAGATAACAATAATACTGTTGCTATGCTGCAAGCTACATGTGTGTGTTAAGTTTGTTGGTGAATGCATTTTGTACTTCATATTTAGCTATAAATTCCTGTACAAAGATTAACAGTACAAAGAAACACAACTAAATAGAAATGGTTAGAAACACAATGGCAATTTCCTTAGCAATATTTTTTGGTGGTTTTTACGAACAAACAAAAGTGGATATACCACTCGGGTAGGCCACAATTTTTATAAAAAAGGGTAGTCTTTTCACGTCCAAAGTATAAAAAACACAAATACATAGTACGATGACCCATGAATCTCCCAAAAAACCTCATTGCCTGCATATGTTAAGCAGTCAATATTAATCCACAGAGAATAAACTTTGGACAATTCTTTGAAACAAAAATTGTGGCTGAAACTTAAAGAAAAATAATAAAAGCACAAAATAGATGATAAAATATTTGTGCTGACGAAGTACTTCAAAAACCAATTTGGACCGATGTTGAATGGTTTGTAAAGTTGAAACAATAACAAGAAGTAAACAAAGTGCCGAATAGTGCAATAGGATGACAACAGTGAAACAAGTATATATATATATATTATTTTTTTTACTGTAAAAAATTAAGCACTTTTTTTTTGGCTTCGGTAAATTGCCAATGTGTTCCCTGATAAAGTGACGGTTGCATTGGAGTAAAAAATGCTTGAGTCACATAGAACTGATACACAGTAGTAGTATACACAATACAAAACTATTATTCTACTTGTTTTTCTTAAATGCCTGTATAATTCCCCTTTTTGTTGAAAAAAGACGCAATCAAACAATTTATATGTTGCACAATTCCTTTTGATTATAAAACATTACAACGGTAAATACAAAATTACTATACAGTAATATATTAATACATACATGTGTGTTTTTTCTTCAAATCTCATCATCAGGCTATTCCATTTAAAATCCGACCCCAGTGGAAGATATTAGAAATATCTTCTACACGGGGAGTACAAGTTCCAAACGTAATTAACACATAAGGCAGCTCCATTTGACTTTCATACACCCTCTGAGAAAGATGAATCTTCCGCACAGGTAGGGCGAGTTTCAAGTGGAACTGGTTAATGTGCTAATTCCATTTGAAATTTGTGCTCCCCCTGTGGAAGGTATTTCTAAAATCTTCCACAGGGGGAGGGTGGACTTTAAATGGATTAGCCCGCTTTGTTGCTGAATAACAAGTATGATTCACTCATTCATTCACAGTAGTTTTTAACAGCAGATAAATATATTTATAATCAGACATATGAGTAAAGTGACTTGTTACATTTAAAGTGGGGTGGAATGTCAAAAACAAATATATAAAAAAAGGAAAAACATTTATGTTTTTAAATGCTCAGGATTAAAACGGTAATCTTTGTATTTACATTTTTATCATACATTTTTTTAAACATTAAAAGCAGTCATTGTTATTTTTTTCTAATATTTTTGCGTAGCTTCAGTTGACAAGAAATGTAAGTCAAAGTTCAACATCTACACTATATATCAGATTGCAACAAAATGGCAGCTGAAATAAACATCGTCTGGAATCTTGCATGTCGCTAGGTTGTAAATTCTGAATTTCAAGAAACACATTTCATTTTATTCCGAGGTCAACTGCTCATCGCAATGGTTAGGCAAGAAATGACAATAAAGAAAAATCACATTTAACAATTTCAAAAGAAAAAAAAATTGAACATGTAAAAATACTGTTTTCATAAATGCTATCAAATTTACAAAAACCGCAATTACAGTGATAATTCAAAGAGCAGTGCCTGCGTTCACATCGGCTCATAATTAACAAACAAAAAAGAAAAAAAAAATGTTTTGCATGTAAAAATACTGTTTTCATAAACGCTATCAGATTTACAAAAACCGCAATTCCACAGTGACATTTCAAAGGGCCTGCGTTCACATAAGCTCTCTTCATATTTCAATTCAACATGCCTTTCCGCTATATGCTTTACAAGATTAAGCCTGAAACTTTGGGGCTTGATTTTAAATCTGTGCCAAAACTGATACAAGGTGTGTTTAATTAAGTCAAACAAAAACAAAATTTGTAAGTCTGAAGTTTGCACAGATTTTAGAGGTAATACAAGAAATCAACGAGAGCACACACAAAGACTAGGAAAATAAAAATAATGAGAAACTGTAGCACCGTTTTGAATTTAAAAGTACACATAATTTGTAATCATAGGGGTAATTACTTGAGGTTTAGAGTTGTGACAAAAGTGGGCCAGAAATCCATTCTTTAATGGTTGTATTATATAGTCACTACAAGCATATAATTTTTGTAAGGTGCTTCGATATTTTACAGAGAACCGACTGGCCACTGTTTATCAATCAGAAGTCACTATCATGCGGGGTGTGACCACTTTTTGACATTTTTTAACCACTTTTTGACAACCCTGAAAACCTACACATTACAATTTTTCTCCTCACAGTGCACAGTCAAAGTGGGTTTCAGTAGATAGAAGTGGAAGACTGCAAAACTAACAAAAACAGTGATGCCAAATTGAGTATCAACAACACCGATTTAGTGCTTCTTAAGCAAGTTCCTTTGAAGTATTCAACAGCAATGTAAACAGCATTTATTTTGTTAACAAATAATAAACGTTATCTGTCTTTGTCTGGGTTAAGTTACTGATTATGACAGAAAACTACATTCATTAGCTTGTACTGGAATTGTATCAAATAGTGCTTCTTTACAAGCACTGAGTTGTAGATAGGAATGACAAGTATGAATGGGATGTTTTCTTGAACCATAATCAGGTGTTCAATTTTCTATAAATCTGGAACTTTTTTGTGTCGCTCGGAGGGAATGATAGGACTAGGAAAACCCTAGCAGTTCATGTACAAAGATAATTCCCAGAATTGTATGCAAAGCATGTCTTCGTCGATGCGCACATCATCACTGAGCTATGGGAAATTATCAAAATTGGTCTAATCACTGCTGGATATCTTCAAAATAGGGATCAATTCATATTATGTGATTACTATGTGTATAACTCCCCCAGTGAGCGTTGTGCTATTCCAGTTGAAATCCACAAACCCCTATGGAGGACATGACATTAATCTTCCACACAGGGATTGTAAATTTCAAATGAGGTTACCTGAATGGGTGGCTCAATTTGAAATCTACACCCACTGTGTGTGGAAGATTAAGGTCATGTCTTCCATAGGGGGTGTATGGATTCCAACTGGAATAGCCCATTAGTTTCACTCTTTTATGAAAATGAGACAACACAGATAGTGCACCTGTGAAGTTGTAGACCATGGGTTGAACTACATTGTATAGATACCCAGGAACCACAGTCTATACTCCCTTTGAGTAAGTTAGAACATATGGATAAATAAATGAACTAAGGAACAAAACTTGAGAATGTAAAAAGTTGCCCTGACAGGGGTGGACTTCGCAAAGCTATTAACCAATTGTATGCAACTCACCAAAAAGTTACAAAGAATTTGTTATTCTTTGTAACTTTATATGGGTTCTTGTTACATAAATCCATCATGAGGTTACAAACAAAGATGCCACTTGGTGTTATCAAAATTTCCTGAAAATATACTTTTCCTATTCTTTTGCACAGGAAGGGTAGAGCAAAAATGTCCTGAAATTGTTAAATTTTCTTTAAAATTATCTGAATTCAGGAAATTTCCTGCAAAGTGGCATCTCTGTACAAATACTCTTTATACCTTGTAACTTCACAATGGTTTTTTGTTTATATACTTATTACATAAATCCATCATGAAGTTACAAGTTCTCCATATACTTCATAGTAGGATTTGTTATAAATACATGTTACATATATCTTTATTTGGTATTTATTCATTTGGTGAAATCTACCCTTGATCAGAGAGTTTAATTGAAGCAATGCAGTTTTTGAAATAAATGAAATTTATTAACCTGACTTCTTAACCGGTTCATATTTTCAGTTCATACTTTGTTTTATTTCTTAATACAATTTCAAGGAATTTCAACAGTTGACAGACAGCGTAAAAAATCTTTCAGTGCATGGTTATAACTATCTACAAAATTTGGCAATAATTTTAAGGTTTCATTAGGTTATTATCAAAATTTGAATATAAATTAATAAAAGAATGTCTGGTGGACAATTACGGGTACAAGATTTTTTTAAATTGACAGCAAAAAGGCTCATTAGTTCAAACAATATCGATCAATTTTTTAAGAATACTCAATGATAATTTTTTGTTACAACAACACTACACAATGAATTTGCAGAGAAGTGTTGACATATTAAATAAATATGCTCAATTGGGAGCATGCGATTCAACTAGGCTGAATGTTAATTTGTGTTTAAATAAAAGAATACATCCACTGTATACGTACACATTTGCATTATACTGCGTTTGTTTTCAGCGAAACAAATTACATGTTTACATTGGTTCACATTGTAATCCACTTGTTATCCAATTTATGTGTAGAAAAAATCAAGCCTCACAGATTTGTCATATATTGCATGGTTTTGCATCACCAATAGCTGTATTTGCGCTTGGAAGTTGGTCCCATTGTCATTAGGTTCTTGTGTTTCTCCTTTAAAAAATCCTTTTCCTGAAAAGGACTGATGACATTTCTCTACTTACTACAAACTCAAATGGGCTATTCCAGTTGAAATCCATACACCCCTATGAAAGACTTGATCTTAATCTCCCACACAGGGGGAGAAGATTTCATATGGAATCACCCCCGTTTGAAATTTGCACTACATGTGTGGAAGATTAAGGTCATATCTTTCATAGGGTGTATGAATTCCCACACAGGGGGAGAAGATTTCATATGGAGTCACCCCCGTTTGAAATTTGCACTACATGTGTGGAATGTTAAGAACATATCTTTCATAGGGTGTATGGATTTCAAGTAGAAGAGCCAAGGGTGTATGGATTTCAAGTAGAAGAGCCAAATCTGAATAGACACATGTGGGTTAAAATACTGCATGAAAACATTGTGCTCAGAAACAAGTGTTTCTAGAAACTGTATGTATTTTCAAAGTCACCTGAAGAATTAAGTGTTGCAACTTCTCAATAAAAAATAAATCAATAACTGCCATGGACCATTCTCTATATACTTCCTTTTCCCGATGTGACTATAGTCTCTGTAGCATGACAATGGTGTGGAATACCATTAAGTGCTGGCACAATGCAATTAACAAGCAAGTGTAAAATGTCTGATACAGAGTCTATAGTTACTTCAGTAAAAAATAAATTCTCAAACTCATAATATCTTCCTCTTTGAAATCAAAGAAGGCAAAGTTTTTTATTTCTTTCACCAGAAGAGTTTTCTCTACATATACTGACAGCACATCTTAGAGCACCGTCAGCGAGTTGGCAGCACACATTAAATGAAAGCCCCGTTGGCAAGGCGAAGACGACATGCGCCCTCTACCCTTCACATTGATTCCGCAATTAATCGTGAAATGTCGCTGAACCTCTCTGCCAGTCTGTGCTTCTGTGCGAACTCGTCTTCGGTCAGTGCTTTGAGAATCTAAGGAGATAAAATGGTGGGTAAAAAAAATAATTCTTGTTTAGAGCTCATATAAAATTAAAGGGCCTTTCAGATCCAATGCAGACCAAAAAATATCTGTAAAAGTGTCTGAAATTGCTGAAAATGGTTGATACATCAGGAAAATACACTTAGACATTTTTCTTTTAAAAATATTCACAAAATATGATATCTCCCTCCCCAAATGTTTTGAAATTATATACCAAAAGGGTCACTCTGGGTTAAAATATTGTATTCAGGGGTTGTTTATGGGGTGGAGTATTTTAGCTGGTAGTTTGGAACTTGTTTAGGGCCAGGTTTACATTTTGTATGCATTTTATTGCTGGTGTGAGTTTTAATGCAAGTTTTTTCAGGGACTGCCTTTTGAGGAGAGCAAGAGCAACTCTACTGCTCTCCTTAAATCTGATATTGGAGAGTGATTTTTAGCTCTCCTTAGTTGACCATTCTCTCCTTGCAATCTATTGTAAATGCTCTAAACAGCTCTCCTTGAAGGCTCCAGAAGAGTAATTTCATGCTCTCCTACAAATTCCAAAAGACAGTCCCTGTTTTTTTACAACACTGGCATTTATGCTATGATAAAGAAAGTTTACTCACCTCAACCTTATATGTACAGGCATAGTAGAAGTACAACTCATTAAGTGCCGTCATGGTGTGGAAATCATACTGGTGATTATGGGAATGCTCAGCCAACATGGCTGCCATATCTTGATCACTAATACCTGGTAATGCTTGGATATCTTTGTAATACCTGCAGCATAAAAACACACAGAGCACAAATATTTGGAATTAAGTCATTGTAGGCAATATTGCAATCATTACATTAAGTATACATATTGGCATAGTCAACCATCTATGTTGGGAAAATGTGAGCAGTGGCATAACCAGGGGGAAGGGCAAAGAGGGGCAGCTGCCCACCCTGTGAGAAGTCTTGCCTACCCCTGTAAGATGCTGGCTACCCTGATTTTAAAGATTTGTACCTTGTGCTTTTACGCACATTTTTGTCAAATTTTTTCCCCTCCCCTGTGAGCGTTGCCTTGACCCCTTGCCCTCCTGAAAAAGTCCTGGCAACACCATTGTATCTGAGCATACATTCTATTATTTTTTATGTTCATTAAAAAGTTTTGGATGGCTAGCAATATTAAAACTTGATACACATACACACATAAAAAAGAAAATGTGATGGTGATTTTAGGACACCAACTATATATTTTCCCCTACAGTTCTGGGATTTTGATTAATTTTCTTCCAACGTTCATAAGTTTTTCTTGCTACCACCACTAAAAAAAGGTCGCACACATACAACAGATTTAAAGACATTCAATCCAATCAAATTCAACATCAATTCCTAACACTATTAAATATAGATTATGAAATGCCTAACAGCTTAAAAACAAATAACTCACACACCTAAACACTTGCATCAACAATTGTGTTACACATTTCTATCATTATCATTACACATGATCATTCGAAGAAAGATATGACCTCAATTTTACCACAAAAATGTTCCCTCGTTTCCTTTCCCATTTCTGACAAACATTTAGTAAAAGTAAACATTTTGCAAATTATCACTATGAGCTTTAAAATATCTCATATCCAGTGATAAAGTCCACTAACCCCAATTTAACCATCATAGTTCAAACAATTGCAGAGGATGAGTTTTTGTACCCAACACATTCAAAAGGTCGTTCTATCAATGTACACACATTGAGGATACAGAACTTTGTACCTGATGGATGAGCATGTTTGTGACCCTACTGCATGTGTATCAGTGCCCTCCAGCAATGTAAATCATGCTGACAACATTAACCAGAATGAGGAAGATATGAATTACCTATGTCAGGCAAGAGAGCGGATACATGCGATTTACCTTGGAAATGTGTCACTGAGTGATGGGACTAGAAAACCCGGTTACTCGTCACGTTTCACTTATCCTGAATTACATTTCTGAACTTTGAAGAAGTCCTCACAAACTTTTCCATATTAGTAACTTGAAAGAACTAAAGTTTGTTCGGCTTTTACAAAATACAACTTAATAAAATAAGGGGGAAAAACATGTCCCCTGCTCTAAACCAGTTCCTGCTAAAAGTGAGAGCTTGAAACTGGTACCCTTCTGAGCCCCTCAGTCTGATGACATCCCCATCCATATCTTCAATAAATGTCAGTATATAAATAAATTGCAGGAACTGCAGTTTTAATCTTTAAAACGTGAGAAATTTTACAAAAAATAGTTTAGGAGAAAACCTGAAGACATTTGTGCAATGATGGTTTTAACCCACAAGCTAAAAAGCTTGGGCAGCCATTTTGAAATTATTTATAATATTCCACCATGTCATGTGACAATCATCCCTCAATTATCTATCTATAATTACACCCATTTATGTTAAATCCCTTTCTGGTGCATTCATCATGTACTATGGGCTAATCAATTTAAAGTCCACACTCCCTCTGTGGAATATGAATTTGAAATGGAATTAGCACATTAATCAATTCACCCTTCATCTGAGGAAGATTTGAGTCTCTCTCAGAGGGTATATTAAATTCAAATGGAGCTGCCTAACGGTTTCATTCTGTTTGAAATTCATACTCCCCTGTGGAAGATCCCCCCCCAAAAAAACAACAAAGACTGATGTGGATAAAACTTAAACTAGAGCATGGGGCCGGTTTGATGGCAGTGTGAACAGAAAGTAAAATGAAATTCAAGTTCAATCCGGATTGAATCCTGGGTATCCCATTTTGGGGTGTGAACACAACCTAAACCCTGATTGATTCATATATTATCATTCTCTGACGCTGATATATGGTGCATTTCCTGAGGTATGGATCCGAATTCACCTGAGGGAATCAGGTCAAAGACCTTTTTGTCACTAGAGGGGAAGTCATAGATTCTGCTCCAGGATACTACACATTATTACTCTTCTGATGCTATCTCCAAAATGTTGCAAAGTTATTTGTGTGGGTCATGTAGATGTATCATTTCATGATATTTCCAAAATTGGATATTAATAATGTTATTTCATTAATAAAACAGGAATTTGGCTCTATTTTAAAAAGCAGGAATTTGGATCTATTTTAAAATTTAAAGGAAGCACAACTTTTATTGTGCATATCAAGAGGTAAATGGTTCTTATTATAGAGCGGATATACAGTGAAGTGAAGCAGATAGGAAGAAAAATAGGAACCAAAAGGAACAAGAAGAACTAGAAACCACAGTTGTGTTTGACCAAACACGAATATCTATGCCCGTGACCACACCCAACCCCCCTTCCCCTATTCACAAAACGAAAAAATTTATACCCCTTGGTATAAGCTTTAAATGATATAAGTATCATTATCATAGCACCTAAAATAAGAAACCGCCCAATTGGGCGCCAAATGCAAAAGTTAGTGACCATCATGTGAAAGCCCTTGTTATAAACTGTAATTGATATAAGTATCATCCTCATAGCACCTAAAATAAAAAAGCGCCCAATTGGGCGCCAAATCCAAAAGTTGGTAACCATTATGTGGAAGCCCTTGTTATAAACTTTAATTGATATAAGTATTATCCTCATAGCACCTTAAATAAAAAAAAGCGCCCAATTGGCGCCAAATCAAAAGTTGGTGACCATTATGTGGAAGCCCTTTTATAAGCTTTAATTGATAGCACTTAAAATAAAAAAGCGCCCAATTGGGCGCCAAATCTATAAAAACTGGTGACCACCCCCTTGGTCACCCCCTTACAAACCGTGACAACCCTTAACCCTCCTAACACCCATTAACCAACCATACGCCATGTCCCACAATGACAGCCTTTTGAGCTGGTCCAAGGCACTAATATCAAAAAGCCTACACATTCTCTTTTAAGGGAATTTTTGTGATCAATTTCCTTGACGTACGATTCAGGCCGTTATCATTGCAAATACAGGTAGCTACCAAAATGCTACCTATTGCGATACACTGTGTTAACCGGTCGTACCTATTTTGCTTTTTAAAGCATATGAACTTTGACCTCTGGGGTTGCGGCTAGCATAGCATACTTCTAGGGTCATAGGCCATCATTGTACCAAGTATGAACCCTGAGGGTGCTATAGTAGTTGAGCTAGAGCTGTTTGAAATTTTACACATATTGCCCCCTGTAGCCCATGACCTTTGACCTTTGGGGTCGGGGTACCCTAGGATGTATCTAGGGGTCATGGGCCATCATTGTACCAAGTATGGGCCCAGGGGCTACTTTAGTTCCTGAGCTAGAGGGGTGCAAAGGACTGGTCTTGAGAAGGAGAAGGAGGAGGAGAAGAACTAGAAACCACGGTTGTGTTTGACCAAACACGAATATCTATGCCCGTGATGACCACACCTAACCCCTTCCCCTATTCACAAGCGAAAACTTGGTGAGCACCATGTGAAACCCCTTGTTTTAAACTTTCATTTGATATACATGTAATGCTCATAACACTAGACTGGCCCACACTCTCTCTAATACC
Organism: Amphiura filiformis; assembly: GCF_039555335.1. NCBI lineage: Eukaryota > Metazoa > Echinodermata > Ophiuroidea > Amphilepidida > Amphiuridae > Amphiura > Amphiura filiformis. The sequence continues at coordinate 46,532,005 of NC_092635.1, read as the reverse complement.
CTACCAAGCCTTCACTCTCATTTATACCCCACCAGACCCTCACTCTCTCTAAAACACCACCAGACATGACCACACTCTCTCTCTGATACCCCACCAGACCCTCACTCTCTCTTATACTCCACCAGAAACTCACTCGCTCTAAAACACCACCAGGCAGACCCATACTCTCTAATACCCCACCAAGCCTTCACTCTCTCTTATACTCCACTATACACTCACTCTCTCTAAAACTCCACCAGACTGGCACACACTCTCTCTTATACCCTACCAAGCCTTCACTCTCTCTTATATCCCACCAGACCATCAATCTCTCTAAAACACCACCAGACTGGACCACACTCTCTCTAATACCTTACCAGACCCTCACTCTCTCTTATACTCCACCAGACACTCACTCGCTCTAAAACACCATCAGGCTGACACATACTCTCTCTAATGCCCCACCAGACCCCCACTCTCTCTTATACTCCACCAGACACTCACACGCTCTAAAACACCAACAGGCTGACCCATACTCTCTCTAATACCCCACCAAGCCTTCACTCTCTCTTATACTCCACTATACACTCACTCTCTCTAAAACACCACCAGGCTGACCCATACTCTCTCTAATACCCTACCAAGCCTTCACTCTCTCTTATACCTCATCAGACCATCAATCTCTCTAAAACACCACCAGACTGGACCACATTCGCTCTAATACCCCACCAGACCCTCACTCTCTCTTATACTCCACCAGACACTCACTCGCTCTAAAACACCACCAGGCTGACCCAAACTCTCTCTAATACCCCACCAAGCCATCACTCTCTCTTATACTCCACCAGACACTCTCTAGCTCTAAAACACTACCAGACTGGCACACACTCTTTCTAATACCCCACCAGACCCTCACTCGCTCTTATCGCCACCAGACACTTACTCGCTCTAAAACACCACCAGGCTGACCCAAACTCTCTCTAATACCCGCCCAGCCATCACTCTCTCTTATACTCCACCAGACACTCACTCGATCTAAAACACCAACAGGCTGACCCATACTCTCTCTAATACCCCACCAAGCCTTCACTCTCTCTTATACTCCACCAGACACTCACTCGCTCTAAAACACCAACAGGCTGACCAATACTCTCTCTAATACCCCACCAAGCCTTCACTCTCTCTTATACTCCACCAGACACTCACTCGCTGTAAAACACCACCAGGCTGACCCAAACTCTCTCTAATACCCCACCCAGCCATCACTCTCTCTTATACTCCACCAGACACTCACTCGCTCTAAAACACCAACAGGCTGACCCATACTCTCTCTAATATCCCACCAAGCCTTCACTCTCTCTTATACTCCACCAGACACTCGCTCTAAAACACCACCAGGCTGACCCAAACTCTCTCTAATACCCCACCCAGCCATCACTCTCTCTTATACTCCACCAGACACTCACTAGCTCTAAAATACCCCCCAGATTGGCGCACACTCTCTCTAATACCTCACCAGACCCTCACTCTCTCTTATAATCCACCAGACACTCTCACTCGCTCTAAAACACCAACAGGCTGACCCATACTCTCTCTAATACCCCACCAAGCCTTCACTCTCTCTTATACTCCACCAGACACTCACTCGCTCTAAAACACCACCAGGCTGACCCAAACTCTCTCTAATACCCCACCCAGCCATCACTCTCTCTTATACTCCACCAGACACTCACTCGCTCTAAAACACCAACAGGCTGACCCATACTCTCTCTAATACCCCACCAAGCCTTCACTCTCTCTTATACTCCACCAGACACTCACTCGCTCTAAAACACCACCAGGCTGACCCAAACTCTCTCTAATACCCCACCCAGCCATCACTCTCTCTTATACTCCACCAGACACTCACTAGCTCTAAAACACCCCCAGATTGGCGCACACTCTCTCTAATACCTCACCAGACCCTCACTCTCTCTTATAATCCACCAGACACTCACTCGCTCTAAAACACCAACAGGCTGACCCATACTCTCTCTAATACCCCACCAAGCCCTCACTCTCTCTTATACTCCACCAGACACTCACTCGCTCTAAAACACCACCAGGCTGGCCCAAACTCTCTCTAATACCCCACCAAGCCATCACTCTCTCTTATACTCCATCAGACCCTCACTCTCTCTGAAACACCACCAGACTGGAGAATACCCCTTTAATCCCAAACTATTGTGTCCCTTTAAGCGGATAACCTCTTGTCTTAACCCCATTATGCGTCTTGACGTATATTTGAAGCCTTCATCATTGCAAATACAGGTAGCTACCAAAATGCTACCTATTGCGATACACTGTGTTAACGGTCGTACCTATTTTGCTTTTTAAAGCATATGAACTTTGACCTCTGGGGTTGTGGCTAGCATAGCATACTTCTAGGGTCATAGCCCATCATTGTACCAAGTATGAACCCTGAGGCGCTATAGTTTTTGAGCTAGAGCTGTTTGAAATTTTACACATATTGCCCCCTGTAGCCCATGACCTTTGACCTTTGGGGTCGGGGGTACCCTAGGATGTATCTTGGGGTCATGGGCCATCATTGTACCAAGTATGGGCCCCGAGGCTTCTTTGGTTCTTGAGCTAGAGGAGTGCAAAGAAGTGGTCTTAAGAAGAAGGAGGAGGAGGAGAAGGAGGAGGAGAAGACTAAACACAACAAATACAATATCTATGCCACCGTTCCACGGGCATAGATAAGAAGAAGTCGAAGACTAGAAACCACTTGTGTTTGAGCAAACACGAATATCTATGCCCGTGACCCCACCCCTTAACCAAGCACTCCCCATGCAAAAGTTACTGACCAACATGTGAAAGCCCTTGTTATAAACTTTAATTGATATAAGTATCAATCATCCTCATAGCACCTAAAATTAAAAAAAAAGCGCCCAATTGGGCGCCAAATCAAAAGTTGGTGACCACCATGTGGAAGCCCTTGTTATAAACTTTAATTGATATAAGTATTATCCCCATAGCACCTGAAATATAAAAGCGCCCAATTGGGCGCCAAATCCAAAAGTTGGTGACCATTATATGGAAGCCCTTTTATAAGCTTTAATTGATATAAGAATCGTCCTCATAGCACTTAAAATATTTAAAAAAGCGCCCAATTGGGCGCCAAATCTAAACAAACTGGTGACCACCCCCTTGGTCGCCCCCTTACAAACCGTGACAACCCTTAACCCTCCTAACACCCATTAACCAACCATACTCCATGTCCCACAATGACAGCCTTTTGAGGTGGTCCAAGGCACCAATATCAAAATGCGTACACATTCCCTTTTAAGGATATTTTTGTTAAGTGATCAATTTCCTTGACGTACGATTCGGGCCGTTATCATTGCAAACACAGGTAGCTAACAAAAACGCTACCTATTATGTTACACTGTGTTAATAGGTTGTACCTAGTTTGCTTTTTAAAGCCTTTGAACTTTGACCTCTGGGGTTGTGGCTACCATAGAATACATCTAGGGTCATGGGCCATCATTGTACCAAGTATGAGCCCTGAGGGCGCTGTAGTTCTTGAGCTAGAGCTGTTTGAAATTTTACACATATTGCTCCCTGTAGCCCATGACCTTTGACCTCTGGGGTCGATGTTAATTCAGGAAATATCTAAGGGTCATGGGCCATCATTGTACCAAGCATGAACCCTGAGGGTGCTATAGTTCTTTAGCTAAAGCGGTTTTAAAAAATTACACATATTGCTCCCTGTAGCCTGTGACCTTTGACCTCTGGGGTCGTGGCTACCATAAGTTACTTCTAGAGGTCATGGGCCATCATTATACTAAGTATGAACCCTGAGGGCGCTGTAGTTCTTGAGCTAGAGCTGTTTGAAATTTTACACATATTGCCCCCTGTAGCCCATGACCTTTGACCTCTGGGGTCGAGGTACTCTAGGATGATGCTAAGGGCCATGGGCCATCAGTATACCAAGTTTGGGCCCAGAGGCTGCTTTGGTTCTTGAGCTAGAGGGGTGCAAAAAGTGATCTTGAGAAGAAGAAGAAGAACTAGAAACCACTTGTGTTTGACCAAACACGAATATCTATGCCCGTGACCCCACCCCTTAACCAAGCACCCCCCTTGTCCCATTATGAAAACCTTTTGAAGTGGTCCAAGGAATCAAAATCAAAATGCCTACACATTCCCTTTTAAGGGAGTTTTTGTCAAGTGATCAGTTTTCTTGACGTATTGATTCAGACCGTTATCATTGCAAACACAGGTAGCTAACAAAATACTACCTATTGCGCTACACTGTGTTAATATGTCGTACTAATTTTGCTTTTTAAAGTCTTTAGACTTTGACCTCTGGGGATGCGGCTAATATAGAATACATCAAGGGTCATGGGTCATCATTGTACCAAATGTGAACCCTGAGGCGCTGTAGTTCTTGAGCTACAGCTGTTTGAAATTTTACACATATTGCTCACTGTAGCCCATGGCCTTTGACCTCTGGGGTCGATGTTACCGCAGGAAATATCTAAGGGTCATGGGTCATCATTGTACCAAGCATGAACCCTGAGGGCGCTAGAGTTCTTGAGCTAGAGCAGTTTTAAAAATTTACACATATTGCCCCCTGTAGCCTTCGACCTTTGACCTCTGGGGTCGAGGCTACATTAAGTTACATCTAGGGGTCATGGGCCATCATTATACTAAGTATGAACCCTGAGGGGGCTATAGTTCTTGAGCTAGAGCCGTTTGAAATTTTACACATATTGCCCCCTGTAGCCCACGACCTTTGACCTCTGGGGTCGAGGTACCCTAGGATGATGCTAGGGGTCACGGGCCATCACTATACCAAGTTTGGGCCCCGAGGCTACTTTGGTTCTTGAGCTAGAGGAGTGCAAAAAGTGATCTTAAGAAGGAGGAGGAGAAGGAGGAGAAGCCGAAGACTAAACACAACAAATACAATATCTATGCCACCGTTCCACGGGCATAGATAAGAAGAACTAGAAACCACAGGTGTGTTTGAGCAAACACGAATATCTATGCCCGTGACCACACCCAACCCCCCTTCCCCTATTCACAAAACGAAAACTTATACCCCTTGGTATAAGCTTTAAATGATATAAGTATCATTATCATAGCACCTAAAATAAAAAACCGCCCAATTGGGCGCCAAATCCAAAAGTTGGTGACCACCATGTGGAAGCCCTTGTTATAAACTTTAATTGATATAAGTATTATCCTCATAGCACCTTAAATAAAAAAGTGCCCAATTGGCGCCAAATCCAAAAGTTGGTGACCATTATGTGGAAGCCCTTTTATAAGCTTTAATTGATATAAGTATCATCCTCATAGCACTTAAAATAAAAAAGCGCCCAATTGGGCGCCAAATCTAAAAAAACTGGGTGACCCCCCCCCCTTGGTCACCCACTTACAAACCGTGAGAACCCTTAACCCTCCTAACACCCATTAACCAACCATACGCCATGTCCCACAATGACAGCCTTTTGAGATGAGGTGGTCCAAGGCACCAATATCAAAATGCCTACACATTCCCTTTTAAGGGAATATCAATTTCCTTGACGTACGATTCGGGCCGTTATCATTGCAAACACAGGTAGCTAACAAAATGCTACCTATTGCGCTACACTGTGTTAATAGGTTGTACCTAGTTTGCTTTTTAAAGCCTTTGAACTTTGACCTCTGGGGTTGCGGCTACCACAGAATACATCTAGGGTCATGGGCCATCATTGTACCAAGTATGAACCCTGAGGCGCTGTAGTTCTTGAACTAGAGCTGTTTGAAATTTTACACATATTGCTCCCTGTAGCCCATGACCTTTGACCTCTGGGGTCGATGTTAATTCAGGAAATATCTAAGGGTCATGGGCCATCATTGTACCAAGCATGAACCCTGAGGGCGCTATAGTTCTTTAGCTAAAGCGGTTTTAAAAAATTACGCATATTGCTCCCTGTAGCCTGTGACCTTTGACCTCTGGGGTCGTGGCTACCATAAGTTACTTTTAGAGGTCATGGGCCATCATTATACTAAGTATGAACCCTGAGGGCACTGTAGTTCTTGAGCTAGAGCTGTTTGAAATTTTACACATATTGCCCCCTGTAGCCCATGACCTTTGACCTCTGGGGTCGGGGTACCCTAGGATGATGCTAAGGGTCATGGGCCATCAGTATACCAAGTTTGGGCCCCGAGGCTACTTTGGTTCTTGAGCTAGAGGGGTGCAAAAAGTGATCTTGAGAAGAAGAAGAAGGAGGAGGAGAAGGAGAAGACTAAACACAACAAATACAATATCTATGCCCGTTACACGGGCATAGATAAGAAGGAGAAGGAGAAGACTAAACAGAACAAAGACAATACCGTTCCACTGGCATAGATAACTAAACACAACAAATACAATATCTATGCCACCGTTCCACGGGCATAGATAAGAAAGGTCGAGATGAAAGATGTAAACTCTGTTCAGGTCTCAATACTCTCTTGTTATGCACAACTTGCGGAGTGCAAAATCTGGCAATTCAGTTGCTTTGAAATGATTTGTATTAGTAAATTTACTTCTTGACCTGGGAATTATATAAAGAAAAACTAAACAAAAGTTACCAACATAACCTGGGAATTAGAATTAGAGACAGGCAGCCTAAGAGAGAACAAGACGAGAGAGAGAGAGAGAGAGACAGCCGGAGTCAGAATCCAGCGAAAACAAGAGAGAGAGAGAACAAGAGAGGAAATGTGAAATTGGAAAACAGCCAGTGTGAATTGGCAATAAAAGAAATGGATTGATTTAGAGCCTACATTTGCTGTTCATTTTTCCTGTTATCAAATATTCATTGGTGACCTACTTCACAGATTGTCACATAAAATGAAATCAAGTTGTATAATAGCTGCCTTTTGTAACATTGAGCTGTTCTATTTGGACACCACACCCCCACTGGAGGACGATTTTGGAATTTTAACTAAATTCAAAAATTAAAATTAACTAAATTCAACCATTTTCTTCCACAAAAAGTGGAAAAGGTTTGTTAAATTATCGTCTAATTTCAAGCCAAATTGTGCAAAATTCACTTGGATTTTATATATAATATTTCAAAACTTTTTCAGCTGGAATTTCACATAAAGTAGCATAACTTTCCAACTGGATGGACCATAAGTGCAAATTGAAATTGAAATGCTGTGAAATCTTCCACAGTGGGTATGCAGATTTAAAATGGAATGGCCCATTTTCATCAAGCTGGTTCGTTAACTAATCAAGTTGTTGTATGAATAATTAAAACATTTGCCAGATGGCTTTTAAGTGAATAAATCAAAACCAAGAAACACATGAAAGAATCACTTTCTAATAAGTTCACATTGTCATTTGTGGTAAGTACAAAAGGCAGCTATTAAAAACATCATTAAATTCATGTGTCAACTTGTGTGCTGCCGTATGTTTTTTCTTACCTTGATACCCATTCTTTATATGTAGGAATATCCTTGGCATATAATAGTTTACTAGATGGCGAGTCTTTGGTCAGCTGATGCTCACTAACAGAACAGGCGTCCATCAACGTCTGGCCGATGATTGATAGACACGCATCCACTGTCTCTGACTTATAGGTATCAAATATGAGGTCGGGATTCTTGATAAGATTCACCCAAAATCTTAATGGTAAACTGTAAGAATAGAAGGAAACAAGTAGACAAAATCAATGCAACTTTGTTATAATAAATCATGTTGGATGTTGCTAAAAATGCTTTTTAAGAAAAAAAGAAAAAATTAAGTTGAATGTTGCTAAAAAACATTTTTTAGATAAAAAGAAAAAGCAACTTTTCAGAGTAGAAAAGATCAAATTCTTGTCTCAGCAATGACAGGTTCTTTTTAACACACACCATGAGTCAAATTATTAGTCTCAAACCAATTGGCTGAGTTCAAACCTCCATTCAACCACCATATCCCAAACTTTGACCTCAAGTTGTAAAATATGAGGTTATAGTACCCAACACATCCCAAAGGTCATTCTATGAATGCACAGACATGTGGTATTGAGGGACTTTGTCTTTGACAGATGAGCATGTTTGAGATTCTAGTGATTGATGTACTACATTTTCAACCTGTCAAGTCTGGACAAGTAGTATCAAATCAATTCCATTGAGAGAGTTGCCAAAAATCATCAAAACCACCCACTTGGGCTACTTTTTGTCAATTTCATTATGTAAATCAAACATATATTTTGCTGCACCTATTCTGGTTATGGTGTTAATATCTTCTACTGCTCCTTTAGCACATTGTATGCCCCATATTAAGAGAGAAGTTTGGCACCTTTTTGCTATTATAGCACGTATGCACGAAAGTGGGGTTCTGATTGGCTAATTGAAGCATGTCATGAAAAACTACACACCTCGGTCACTAACCATGCCATGTAGCACTGCATGATCCGGGTATGTCCCAGTTTTTGGTAACACGATAAATAGGGTGTGAGCTTCAGCAAGTGCGTAACTCTTGTGTTGGCAATTGTGAGCCTTGATAAAACAGGCAACCTTGCACTGCTCTAGTGTTGCCTGGATCCCTATATAACACGGTAGCTATATATTTAGCCACCTTGAAGGCAGACTATGTTATTTTCAGGTAAGGTAATGCATGTATGCATGAATGCAAACGTAAATTGATTTTACATACTTCACTGGATTAATTACTCATCATCATGTCTCAAGACTGTGCTAATTTTGTTAAGTAAGAGCAATTAAAGGAGAAATAAAACTTTGTTAAGCTTATACTTTTTTTCAACTTGAGGTACACTTGGATATTCAACAATTATACCAAATAAATAGAAACTAATTTAATTTCTGCTTTCTGGTTGGTTGAATCGAAAGAGCTCCGACGCCAACGAATGCATTAATATGTTGTTTAAATGTATGCAATATGGAAGGAATGTCATGGCGACATCTAGGTTTGAATTAAAAAAATTCTCATTTACAAAGTCTGTTGGTCCAATTGAAATATACACCCCCTGTTGCTATGCTGACAAATGTAATGACAAGACACAACCTTAATCTTCCACACAGGGAGTGTGAATTACAAATGAGGTTACCTGAATGGGTGACTCCAATTGAAATTACACCCCCTGTGTGGCAGATTAAGGTCATGCCTTCCATAGAAGGGGTATGGATTTCAACTGGAATAGCCCATTAAGGCCCTTATACTTACCTATTACTCTTCCATGAATGTACAATGTCTGGATTAGTGATTTCATGTAACCTAGCTTGATCATCCATGAAATCAAATAGGTACTTGATGGCTAGTGGTAGTGTATTACCACGCATGTTTACACTGAAGATGGTCTCGAATAGATCATCCACAAATTTCTGCAGAGTACCCTGTGTTTGGTAAGGAAAAATGGACATGAAAAGGAAACGGTTAGTCGTTATAATATTTCACTCAGGAAAACAAACAAACAATTGTAGATCATAAGAAGTTGAACGTCTAGCTCTAGCTCATTTTAAACATACAACAGTAAATTATATAACGAAAATGAATTTTTAACAAAAGTCCTCACATAAACGATATATGGTAAAATAAGTGAATAAATTGACTGATTCGAACTATGATGTGAGAACAACCGCCTTCAGACATATTACTGAGATATTGACATATCCTAACTCCCTCCCATTTTTATTACAGAGCTCTCATTTAAAACTTTGAGCAGGAACAATGGTGGGCAATATATTCCTATCATTTCAACGCTCTACATTTCAACTTGTTTATGCAACAAGCAGTGAAGTGCTATCAATCGCCAGACACCATTTTTAGAATCTCCCTGCACAATGTGTTTAATGAAAAGTAAACATCTGAAATGAGTTTTTGAAAACTGTGAAGAAAACACACTTTATTTGGAGACTATGTTCTTCTTTATATATACATTGTCTAGAACTGTTTGCATATGTACAGTTGATGGGAAACTCAGACGAGTGTAAACATGTGACCCATATCAAGAACAATGAGGCTAAGTTTACACAAGTTTTTGTTTTTGCATTATAAGCTGATTCATTGTTCGAATTATCTTGTTTTTTGTCACCACCATTATGTAGTTCAAATTGGCTATTATTTTAGTTCACATATTAGATGCGAATCATATCCACCAGTTGTAGATAACATATTCATCACTTGAGGAGCTAAAATTGTAAAAATTGAAATTTCTTAACTGTCTTGATTTGCTTGATTGTGTCCACACACAGATGTCTGACGTCACTGATATCAAATCAAAGTTTTGATCTTGTTAAGCAAGACATTTTTGGGAGGTCTATACTTTTGCACTTTTTAGAACCTGACATGAAAAGTCCATCACATTGTTTTGCCGCATAGGTTTCAAATATGTGTAGATCTTTGAAACAGCAAATATATCTCAAATCTTTATCATTTGCATACAAAAGGTAATTTGAACTTTGAATTCTGACTTCACATTACCTTTGTCGTGAGTAACCTGGGTAAATAAATCTCTGCCATCATTTTGTGATCCCTCTCTCCATCTCCTTTATTATCTGTGTCGGATGGCTTCACGAGATGCCATTGTTTCACGCCATTGTCGGACTCTGAGTTGAGCATAGGCGTGGTCGACCGACAAGGGCTTGATGTTGCTGATACATTCACTGCAATGGAAAAAAAAAACCATACTAAAATGTTTAGCTTAATTAATAGCATATTTAAACATTCAAAATTAGGTATTTAAATATATCTGCTTGCTGTAAAAGAACAATTTCCCTAAAACTGGAAAAAAAAGTGTGCTGGTTAAGTTTTTTAAGGGTCCGGCAGCTTATGGCACAAACGTTGTTCACTCCTGTGCTTGCACAGGGTCCTATATGCAGCGAAACCTTGCCCCAGCACACAGTCTTAATATGGTAAACGAACCTCCTTTTACTCCTACGCCTGCATATTTTCCTTGACATCAGTCACTGTAAAATCATCTATGCCATAAAATATATATCTTTTAAGTAGTACCAACCTTGCCCCAATGTTATTACAGTTATTTACTTTCCATGAATCTTTGGCATACGTTTTACCACCCACCTAGTGCATAACATTTAACTAGTTGTTATCAGCTCACAATCAATTGTTTCTATTCATCAATCTTATTTCGCTCCCCTTAAAGGCAGCCTTTTGAGATGTCAGTATAATGAGGATGACATTTATCAACACTGCCTTTTCGTAATTTATGCCCATTTTTTATTAAACAAATTATAAATGACAATTTTGAGACTTATCCTTCACATTTAAACTATTCCTCATTTTAACATCCGAAATGCTTTCGCTGGGATTACATACATGTTACTTGACCTCAAAAGCTGTCCTAATTCAAGCAGATGTACCCCGTAGCTTATTTGGTTTAATGGTGCAGCGCTTTGTAAACTGGGCCAGTAAAAGATGTGATACATAAATGTGTGTCTTGTTGACTAGATAATGTACAGACAAGACAAATACTGTTAATCCTCTCCGCAGGATCAATGGATATATATTCATCGATTTCTGCGGCGTTGACAATCCAGTTTTGTCACGAAGAAAGCTTTTTATATACACTCTTTGCTGCAAATACAATTGTCTATGTAACAACAGTATCCTTTTTATCCTCAAAACCACAAAATGTGAGTGTATATATATGGAGACTTTTTTAAGATTTGGAACAAGATCAGAATAAATTTAAAAATATTTGACAAAGCAAATTAAACAAAGCACAATGCAGTTTACAAAGTGATGAATTGTTTGCGATTAATGCAACAATATGCAGAGACTCCAAACATGTTGATGCTTTATTTCCACAGTAGCTCCATTTGTAGGCAGTTATGTATTTAATTAAAAACCAACAAAAGTTTCAAATACTAAGTATTCTAAATTACCAACTTTTTTTAAATTCAGAAATAATTCAAGTCTATCGCTAGCTTGCAGATAACATTTGCATATCCTCAATATACAAAGGGGAGAAAGAACCACACATCGTATGCTAGAAGAATTTTCACATTAATTTACAATGTAAGCATATAATTATATCACCCGTAGGCAAGTAAACCCAGAGAAAAACCTTGCCTGTGTGGGGACTTTAACCCCACACTACTTTTCTTTTCTTGTGTGAGAATTGGAGATCATCAAGTTGATATCTTTTTTAAGTGTATCTATGGATGGTGTGGAATTCAAATGTAGCAGTATATAATAACAGGATACAGGGTATCAACATCACTACCACACAAGTACAGTCATCCCACTTCTATTACATCATTTTGGACAAACAAACAAACATACACAACTACTCACTATATCTTGTAGATGAAGTAGAGAAAGCTGACATAGTAAAACCTTGCTTGGGCACCAAGGCTATTGTAGCACCATTACGAATCTCATATGTAGCTAGTGTATTAAGTTTCTTCCATTCCCCTTCTGGAACTTTGTTGCCGTCATCGTCTTGTAGGATCATCTTACCCTGCAGACCACACCGCCACTCTGTGGGGTAATGGCATAAAGTTATCAAATCAAACCTGCTCAAAGTTATGATATAATACATGATACAGTAAAATTTTTTATATGACTGCACGCTAAACAGGTGTACGCGATCCGACCACGATTGTATGTCGCATATTTCAAAATACAACGCAAGCTATCATGTTAGGTAATCAGATTCTTCGTCTATAAGTTCTGGGAGTCTAGGTGCCAAAATGTGATATATTTCTACACATCCAAGATGGCCACTCATACTATGGCAGCCATCTTGGAATGCACAGGAAAGGAAATATTTCCATTGAACACCTCCACACACAATCAATCCTACAAAACAAAAAATACACCACCCTGTCAGAAAACTTACTGCAATATCCAAGATGGCCGCTCATGCTATTGCAGCCATCTTGGATTCGCAGGGAAGGTCATTAAACACCCCTACACAAAAAATCCTACAGAAAACTTACCAAGGTCTAATTCTTCCTTGGGAGGCCTGTGACTGTAAGGGATGGTCTTGTAGACGACATCAAGGATTTTCTCCTTGACCTGTGATATTGTGTCGCAGTCTAGCACACGTACTTGGAATGGATCGGCATCGCGGTCTAATCCTATGGCATAGATAGTCTGTAAAAACGACATTGATTACAAACGGATTGAATGTGTGTCAAATACTAGTATGGCATAAAGTGGCTATTTTCATGAGCTTTTTAGTTTAGCGAATCCAGCCACAACCGTGAAATTAAAGACACAAAATATTCAATAATACATTGCACGATCTGCATGGATATTCAGCACCTGCAAAATTAATAAATTGCTAAAAGTCCCTTTTCCTTCAAATCATAAAAATATTTCTACGCAAGTTGTTGAAAACTACTTTATTTTCACAAGGTATTCAATTTCAAATTTTTGCAATATAAATACACGCAAAAACATTAATTTTTGCATTTCATCCAGTTTATGTGTCAATGTCACATGGATTTTCTCGACTTGTGAAATTAAATCCCTGCGAAAATGATGGTCATAGGTTTATCACAAATTAAATCACCCACATAATTAAGTACTTTTACAGTACATGCTCCTAAGATTTCTTTGATCAGTGGCTTAAGCTTTTTCCCAGAGGGAGCTGGTCGGCTAACTTTAAATGATGGGACAAAATTACGGATTACTGAATGTTGTATACACATTTGATGGCAAAACATTATGGTCAGAGGTATATTAGAGTTGGTGTGGATATCATTGTACATAAAGGCCCTATGTGTTATAGATACACTGATCATTTTTGTGATAAGGTGGCTTAGACTGAGAATTCTTGGATGACCTTCACCTTGGAAACTTGTTTTTGGTAGGATTGGTTGTTTGGTTGGTTGATCAGACACAGGTTTTTCGATCTATATTTCTTTTAACAAATTACTCTCAAAAACCTGTAATAAGCGCCAAAAGTTGTTAATTTTTCAATATTTCAATATTTTCAATATTTCAATATTTAAAAATATTTGGCAGATACATAACTTTCATGTTTTGAATTGCAATCCTGGCAGAAATTTGTTGCCACACCAGCATTGTTGATAACAGTATGCACTTGCCAGAACTAAGGATCTTATACATCCACATGATCTTTATATATTAGTTGAAAATGCACATTCAACTTACACTCTCTCCTTCATCTTTCTGTGTTGGGAGACTATAATTATATATGTAGAAATGATGATGTTGTTATCCAAATCAATATTTACAATAAGGAAACAGAGAAGGATGTTGGACAATTAACACAGTGGTGTGGCAACATTTTCCACCAGGATTGTAGATTTGAGGAATTGAAACTTTATAAAAACTTTTACAAACAAGAACAAACAACTGATAACTGCTGAGATGTAAAACATTAACAGAAACCTATTGAGTGAATGGTTCACCAAAAAAAGTCATAAAACCAAGCACATTGTCTGAACCATAAAACAGAACAAATTGCTTTAAAAAAAACATGACAAAAGGGAATAAATGACTTACCAAGAAATTATAGTCTATTTGCTGCCTGATAACTTTAACCTCACTTAGCCCATACCTGGCCTCCCCAGTTATGGCATCCACGGGCCCCTTTTCAACCTGCTGTTTGATAGCGTAGTACAGCATGAAGAGAGGTTCCCCAGCATTCTCTCGTATAAAGTTATACAGCAAGAAGGACAGCCAATTACTGACCATCTTTTCTGCTACTGATTCATTTCTGTATGAAATAACAAAGAAAAATCATAAAACGTTTAGTACATATTTAACTATTGTCATTCAAAGGCACGGCTGCTGGTTCCCTAAATCAGACAATCTAAAAACGAATCAAAAATTATATCTGTGGTACATTATAGTAGTGTGCTAACATATTCACTCTGCAAGTAATAAGACCAACAGCAAGTCAATTTGGTTACTTGAAAAGGTGACTCTAATTGAAACCTACAACCCTTGTGTGGGACATTAAGGCCACATATTCTATAGGGGTGTATGTATTTCAACTGGAATAGCCCAAAAATGATAATATTGGACATTTTATAGTCAATGTTGGAAGTCTCTACCTGTACATACACTTACAGCAAGCAACACACATTTGAAATTTTGAATGGAGTCACACAGTTTTCCCCCAACAATTTGTCAATTTCACATATTATGAATGGAACAAATAATACAAATTTTATAGACTTATCCTCTAACTATAAGCTATTTGTATTAAAACTCAAAATATTGTTATGCTTTTGTTTGATCACTGCTGCCTTAAATATCATATGCAGATGTTTTCCCATTTTTTTTTTTCCGAAGTCTACTTTCTATTTCTGAAGTCTAGTTTTATTTATATTAACCTACTTTGAATTTGGACAAACATTTGATGTATGGAGGGATTATAGTGTAACAAGGCACCATAGCTGCCAGGTGTCAAAGTGTAGATGTGTACAATAAAGAATGCAGAAATTGTCAAATAGGGCAGCTATTGCAGATAGGACCTTCTTAAACTAACACCGATGTTTGATTGAACACAAAAAATATAACTTCTTTATTAACTCTCTCCACGCAGGTGTCGACTGCAGACGACAAGTTTCAAAATTTGTTTTAAAAATTCACATATTTCA
Source organism: Amphiura filiformis (assembly GCF_039555335.1). Classification (NCBI taxonomy): domain Eukaryota; kingdom Metazoa; phylum Echinodermata; class Ophiuroidea; order Amphilepidida; family Amphiuridae; genus Amphiura; species Amphiura filiformis. Next base: position 46,516,465 of record NC_092635.1, on the reverse strand, counting down.
GAAATGTAAATTTTCATGATCATATTTGGAATTGGCATGAAAAATGCATTAAAATGAGACGAGTACAAACAAGCCCTGTATTGGTTTAGTGGTTCTTGAGATAGCTCTTGATATTTTGAGAAAATATCTCTGAACTTGGACATTTTATGTTGAAACCTATGGCCAGCATGCAGAGCATTAAGCAACAAGAAAATAGAATCCAACATGCAACTTTGATGGTTTCCATCTTGGTGGTTTCCATTGAATGCTATGTTGTTTTAGTCGACAGTCAAACACCAGGGACCAACCTCCCACACACTCTGTGAAGTACATCACTGTGTAATAAGATATTTTTAGCGGCACAGATATGTTTGTGACATTTACATATCTAAACACTTTTCCAATTTCTGTTATTCAGTTCTAAAGATCTGAACATTACAACCCTATTAAACTGTTTTCACAGGCTCTTAATTTTGTGATCTGAAGTTAACCATCAAACACATGAAAATAAAAACCTTGTGAACCTCTCACGGTATATAGTACATCAAATAAGAGACAATACATAAGCAACCTAGCGTCCCAGATTTATCAAGTACTTTGTAATCCCTGACTTTGTTACCAATAACCCAGCTACTAAAATAATGCAAGAGGTGGATTAGTCAATCTCTAAGCTTTCCGGAAAACAAAGCAAGCTTCAAAATCTTCTCAAAAGGGTTATTCCACTTGAAATCCATTCACCCCCTATGGAAGACATCATGAGCTTAATCTTCTAAACAAGGAGTGTGAATTTGGGTTTCCTGAATGGGTGACTCAATTTAAAATCTACACCCCCTGTGTGGGAGATTAAAGTCATGTCTTCAATGGGGGTATATGGATTTTAAATAGAACAGCCCAATCCAACACCTACCTTCTCATTAGCAGCCTAGCTCTGTCTTTTTCTACATGTCTTTCAATAAGGTCTGCTAGTAACACTTTCAGCACTTCTGTGGCGTATTCCATTTTGCCTTGCAGCACCACCATAATCAGCGATGCTACGTTACTCATGTCTTTGAGGGAGAACCCTTTTTGCTCTTCAAGAGTGTGGATGAAACATAACAGGAATGTTTTGTTGTCGATGAGATGACCGAAAGCCGTCAGGCCTTTCTCTATATGAGCTCGGCTGGCGGTAGGAATCTGTAATAAAACCAAAAGTATTGACTTATATTAATACTGAGTTATGTAAACAAGGGTATACACTTATACATACATGCATTTACAAAGATATGAAAATGATATTTAGCTGAAAAAGGCATATATATAAGATAAGACATGGTTGATAAATTGTTAAATTTTCATTTATATATTAAATGTTTAAATGTGTTATGCAAAAATATAAGTTGAATGTAATTAAGTGTCAGTGAACTAATGTATTAGCACAGCAAAATTGCTAGAAAATGCCATAATACCCTGGAGGGAGCTACTATTGTTTCGAAAATTGAATGGAGAAATGATACCAAAGTGAAAGACTTTTTACCCTCATTTAAGTAAAATAATACAAGAATCATAATAAACACTTAATTTGTCATGCATTTCCACATCTACACATTCACTGAAAAAGTTTGCCCTAAACCATTCAATTTCTGAAAAAAGACAAAGTTCCTCGTATTCATTTGTTTTACGATTAGGCAAAAAATTTGGTGCTATGTATACTGGAATGAACCAGTATAATTATTATTGTCTGTGTGAGAAATCAAATCAAGCCATTTATACACTATATAACATGTCTGATGATCTAGACAAAGCCACAAATAATTCATTTCAATTTCAATGGCTGGATTATAAGACTAAGGTTATGTAGGACAAGTGGCAGAGAAATAACTTTAAAGGACTTCAATTATTCATACAGTAATTGAACAGCTGGGTGAAATAATTGGATGTTTACATCGGTTAGCTATCAGTAGATTCTGTGGTATGATGCAGCATGGAAATATTAAAATAAATATAAAGTTTTCAGAAATGTACAGATAGACACGACTGGATCACAGCAAAATGAGCCAATTTGTTGATAAAATTGATTTAAAATCAGACCCAGTTTATTCTAACCTGGCTCACAAAATACCAAACCCAAAACATATTTTAATGTCAAACTGTAATTTATCCAAACAATCCAAATCATCCAAACAGACAAAGAAGATTTAATCTAACTTTCAAAAGGAAATGAAGATCCCGTATCAATCGAGGTCAAATGGCGGAGAAAGATCTCTTGATAATATCAACCTAGTTTTCTTCTGATAAGGACCTGGCTGTACGGTTACGAAAAACATCCAGCCCAATGAGTGAGGCAAATTTCTAAAAAGTCACCCAATTTTTCCCTTCACCATTTCTTTCTATGGGACAGGCTTCTGAAATATTGTGGTGGTTAATCTTGAAAAGTCGCCCAATTTTACTCCTAACAATTACTTTCAATGGGACTGGAAACGGTGAATATTGTAATGAAAATCTCCCAAAGTGTCCCAATTGGGCTCCCAAATAGCAGGTTTGGCAACCATACCTGACTGTTTTTGTCATTACAGAGATCTTATAGCAGTGGCTACTATGTAAAAAGAAATGCTCAGATATATATCTTCCGTCATCTATCAACATACAAAGAGAACAAAGCAAAAATACTCTATGTGCCAGCTCACCTACAAATGTCCGACTTCTTGATTTCGAGTGTATGTGAACATGTGGGTGTAGGGTATGACCAGTTTATTTAACTATTGATTTGAACTGTTTGTGTTATATTTTGATATGTTATATAATATATCACTGCATTGATTTTGTTGAATCCTTTTACATGTTAACTTGGATTTTATTGATAAAATTGAGCTGCAATGATTGTACAGATATGCCACTTGCTGTGGTCAAAATGTCCTGAAAAATGCACTGTTCCCTATCCTTTTGCACATGAAGGGTAGAGCAAAATTGTTAGCAATTTCCTGAAATCAGGAAATTTCCTGAAAAGTGGCATATCTGATTGTACGATTTTCACATGCCTATTTTACTGAAGAGTCATTGTTTGTTTTACATAATATAATATGCTCACTACTCCTTACAAGTATGAATTTATTACATTATCTGGGCCAAATAATTTGTCCCAGACATAATAATAGGGATGCCCACTGTCAATACAGTTTCCACTAGAACGATTTTTCATTCACTGTGTGCGTGGACTCACACACGTATTGTCTATGGAGAAACTGATCGATACAAGAAATCCCAGGCCTGTTAAATGGCGTACATGACTTGTTTTGATCCAAATGTAGGCCTATATCAGGGTGTTTCAAGAAATTCCTGATTCCACCAGAAAACATTAACCAAACTTTTTCCTGTTTGGTCAGTAAATAGAGAGGACCTTCCTTCATGAAGAGATCAACTTTTTTATTGAAAAATTTAATGAGATGAGAACTACAACAGGTTGAAGTGACACCATTCCGTGCATCAGGTGTTCAAACGCAATTATCTCCGAATTTGGAGTGAATCAGACAAGCAAACTTACATACTCGTAAAATTTAACTATTTTTGAAGACAAAATGTGTAGGATGTTAAGAATTTTAAGAATGTTTAAGCCTACCGCGGCCCATCTCAAATCATGCACTTCCCCGTGCACTTCTCACTACCATGTCCATTTCATATGCTACTCATCATGGCTTCCATGCACACTTAGTGTATTGCTCAATGTAGTAAAGATAACCTTTGAGTTGGAGCAAATTTCTCAAAATTGGTAGTGATTAATGTTACCAAACTTATGCCATGATGAAATATAATAATTTTTGAAGATAAAATGTGCTGACCTTAAAAGATTGAACAATGTTTAAGACTACCGCTTTTCATTTGAAATAATGCACTTATTGTTCATCTCCTCTATGGAGATATTTTCCATATGCCATCTATGATCATGCTTGAGGTTTCACCAAACAAACCATGGGTTTTGAGGTCTTATATTTTTTTTTGTATTTTAACAAAATCGATAAAATTTTCAGGATGATCTTATTTTCATGTTGTTTTAAGCAAATATAATGTTCCAGATAAGCTAGTTAATAAATACATTAAGTTGCACTTTCTGTTAGTATTCCTTTTTGGACTTTAACTTTTTAACATGTTCTAGCAGCCCTATATAAAACTGTGACACTCGAAAGGCCATATCTCTGGAATGAAACGTCTGATTAAGATTATTTAAACGCCAAAATGTTTCTTTCATCAATTCCCAGCCAATAAGGTAGGTCTGAATCAATTTAAAAGTACTTCAATTTTTAGTGGACATGCCTAATAATAAAGGAAGCGTGCTGTATCATCTGAACCCCATCATGCTGATCATGTTTTTAATTACACTCTGAATGCCACCTCCTCCGTATCATCTATTCTGAAGTCCCAATCTATGACTAAAATTACATCCCTTATAACCCTTTGAGTTACACATTAGTAATACTACTAAAAAATCTCCACATTTACACCTGCAAACAATAAGTATCACCGTATATACACAGAGCACCCCAAAAATCAACACAAAACTGACAATAATAGTAATATGATAACGACCCAATCACTTGCAAGAGTTCAAAGAGCTTTTGAGCGCACAGAATACACAATAATGAAATAAAAAATCACAGACATTTGCAAATATTGACAAAACTATAATATATGTATGTCCTCAAATATATATAATAAAAGCCACTGCAGGATATAAGGACACTTATTCACTCCACGCACAGTTGCCAGTCACATGCAATAATGTGGTACCTAGTTGAGGATGTTACCATATTGACAATAATAATAATACATCAAATCACACACACTATAAATATCCATGCAGTTGTGCACCTCACAAACCCAAAAAAGACATCATGTAAATAAAAAAATTGTAATAAATGTTGACAATAAATTGACTTCAAGGTTGTGAAACATATTTATGCCAACGTGACACAGAGGTAATCATGTATGATATTCAAGAAATAAGTAACAATCATGTAATTTTACTTAATAATTAACACCTATATGGGTATGGTGAAAAAGACTGTCCCAAAATTACCAAAAACCATTAAAACTTGAAATATAAAATAGAAGACTCCGTATAGAATCTCAATAAACTTGCAATAGGTGTTAAACAATAAATAAGGTTCGTGTGAGTTAATATAAAATATGACTTGTACATAAATAGCAAGCAAAGCAAAGTGCTCTCCTGAGTAAAAACACAGTGTATGTTAATAAACAACATGGCAGACACTACTTCTTGGGAGGCTTTTTTATAAACGCTCTGCGTTCAACATAAAAAGACCAAGTTTTGAGATATTTTCTCAAAATATCAAGATCTATCTCAAGAACCACTGAACCAATACTAGGCTTGTTTGAACTCATTTCAATGCATTTTTTCATGTTTATTCCAAATATGGTCATGAAAATTGACAATTCTGAAATTTTTTGAAATGAAATATTTTTTGAAACTTGTTGTCAGCAGTCGACACCCGTGTGGAGAGAGTTAAGCGCACTACTCCCAAAGTACAAATCAACTGCTCAGTGCCAGAAGTGGGTAAGTGCAATAGCTACCATATATAGCTGCCATGTGTAGAGGAGTACAATATACTGTGTGTAAATTGCCAAATGTTCACAGGGCAGCTATTGCACTTACCCACTTATGGCACTGATCAGTCGAAATGCACTCAGTGTCTAAATGACACAGCAGCTACTGCCTTTTGTTTTTACAGCTCCCAACATAAAAAGCAGCAAATGCATATTATTAACAAATCAGATACTGTGTTTTTATTTAGGAGGGCAGATATATGATATATGTCATCTGCTTCACAAACTGATGTATTTCAAAAGGCTGCCTTATGCGATTTTTATTATCATTGTTATATTTCATTTTGTTATTTTATATTTCCCGCATGCTTCTTTCTATTAATAATGGACATGAGATGGTAATATTGTGATAATACTTCAAAATTAATATGAGAAGTTATTTTACAGTGTATCGCATCACAATTAGATGACATAATAAAAAAATCACACAGTCACAAGGCAGCCTTTTGAGATATGACAGTATGTGAAGCAGATGACGATATATTACAAGCTGGCGAGTTAACTGACATCAAACATCGATGAGAGAGGAGGGGACTGTTAAAAATCACCTTATTGTTCCTGTTACTCCGGCCATCTTGCTGTTTTGCCACATACAAAAAAGTAAATTACTCAATTAAAATATGGCTATAAAAATGCTGTGCTATTTTTTAAGTTGTAAGTTGATTCAAATTGCGATTAAGGCTCTGTTTTAGAAGCCATTGCTAGTTTTCACTGATTTGTTGTGTTATTGTTCTCTCAAATTGCGATTAAGGCTCTGTTTTAGAAGCCATTGCTAGTTTTCACTGCTTAGTTGTGTTATTGTTCACAAAAATTACTTTCAATTTTTTTTCCTTTTCAAAATGCTGTCTTTTCCCTTTCATGCAGGAAGGAATCAAGAGTAAATGAAAAAATATTAAAACTGAGGATACATGGAATCTGGTCACATGGTAAATTCTGATGTCTTGATTAAACATGTGACAATAAACATGTGATTAAACATGTGACATGTAACATGTGATTAAACATGTGAGCACAAAGAAGTTTGAACACATTTGAACTTGTGACCTGAAAATTAATAGAGTTACATCTATCTAATATTGTTGATTTCAAATTTCATACACTTTTTTGTTGAGACGTAAAAATAATTTTCATTGTCATGCACTAATTTTAAACTTAAGGCACGTTACTATAGCTATTCAAAACAACGACTAACCTTCTTGTGCATAATAACATTAAAAAAATGATATCCAAACAAACAAATTAATCTTCAAAAGAAAATCTCTTTAAAGTTGATCTCCAATCGCAAGCGTAACTTTTCATTTTTTATCTCAATAAAACAGGGGTTCTCAACAGGCAGCCCGCATGCCAAATTTGAACCACCATTGATATTTGGCTCTTGACTAGCTCTAGAATGTACAGAAAAACATAAAACTGGCATGTATTTGGCCCCTGCCTTCGAATAATAATATTAATTATACTTAAAGCAGTAACTCAAATTTTAATCATCTTAAAACACAGTATCATGCACTAACATCACTCTATAAAACAACTCCCCTCAAAATAAACTCAATTTGTTGTGCCTCTTTAAATAAAAAATACCATGCCTCCTAACATGAATGATAATATCCAACACATAAACACTTAGTTTAAGGTGACACGGATACAAGGCAGAAAGGAAAGAGGGGCCAAGTTGATTAAGATCACCTTATTATGGTTTCTGGTACTGCGTCCGTCTTGCTGTTGTTTAGCACAGAAAGTAATTAATACATAGTATCGTTTACAATCAAGAGGTGATTATTTGTGCAGAGTGCTAACTTACAGGTGTTTTGTGCATGCATTTTCAGAATACATTCATTGGGCTATACATTTAAAATCCACTCTACCCCTGTGGAAGATTTTGGAAATATCTTTCACATCGGGAGTATGAACACATTAGCAGCTCCATTTGAAACTCACCCTCCCTCAGTGGAAGATTCATGTTCAATTTTTCTCAGAGGGTGTAGTGAAACTCAAATGGAGCTGCCTAATGTGTTCATTCCATTTGAAATTCATACTCCCCTGTGAAACATATTTCCCAAATCTTTACCAGGGGTAGTGTGGATTTTAAATAGAACAGCCCAATTACGCTTTCATTTTTGTCTTTATTATTTTCATACTATATATCTTTTAATCTATTCAAGTAATAATATTCATGCATTGTTATTAACAGTAGCAACAATATTTATAACATGTGCATTTAAAGAAGTTTTCAACAAGTTGATAACTTGAGCAATGAGAGTTCAAGTACCACAAGCCATTAAAATCTTATTTAAGTTGATGAACTTCTTTTTTGTCAAGATTGAAATTAAGCAATATCTATTCATAACACGGTTTAATTAATAATACTATAACACTACTGCATTTGGGAAAATTGTTGGAATAATTAATAATAGTATAACTCTACTGCATTTGGGAAAAATTATTGGAATGAGAGCAACTGGTAATACTACACTACTGTTACTAAATTTACTATACATTTGTCTTTGAACAATCTTAACCTTTTTTTTTGATCTTAGGAAATAATAAATGTTTGACTTACTGAGAGTTCCTTGAGTACACTGTGGTTTGGTTGGTCTGGGAAGAGAGTCCTTATAGCATAGAATCTGTAATCTAAGTATGGTATACCGGAGCCACCAAGGTTGCTGGTAAGTGTCGTCATGTCTGTTTGTAACTCGGCAAAAGCTGGATGAACAGGAAAGAAATGCATAGAATGTGTTAAAAGTTATGATGTAAGGAGAATGTTCATTAGAACTGCGATTTTGAAAAAAAAATCCGGAATACACCCTGCATTTATGGTTAAGATTTGAGATATCATTTGTTTTACAGTTTGTTAATAATGTCAGAATTCCAGGGGTGTGATTCAAAGCTTGTGGAATACCTGAAAGTAGTAGAAAATCCTGAAAAACTGTGTGAAATTGGGCTAAAATACCCCCAAAATGAGCTAAAAATCAATACAATTGGGAAGAATCACACCCCAGGAATTCAGTGATGGTCAGAAGGGTCAGAATTAGGATCAAAGTTTGTTTTAAGGGTTGGGTACAGTGTTAGTGTATGGAGGGTATTCAGAGTTATAATAAAATAAAGTTCTAATAAAAGTTGAAAAAGTGCAGAGCAAAAAAAAAAAAAAACCCTGTGGAAATAATTGCAAATCGAAAATTTATTACTGCATAAGATAGGGCTGTTTTAAATTGTAAAAGTAAATTTGCTTTTTACCTTCTTTACATTCTTGTGCCACCCTGAGTTCTAATGCATCTCTTTGTTGTTCCATTTGTTTCACTAATCTTTCATTCTCTGTGGCTTTGCGATAATAAATCAAAGTGATCAACAGTATGATCATAATGGCCAGTATCGCACCAGCGGTGGCGCCGATCACCAGAACTTGATCTATGGCGTCCCCTTTGTACTGAACATAACCAACGGTGAAATTTAGGTTGCCATGTGTTACCTGTTGAAAGAAAAACAAAATTTAAAAGAATAAATTAGAAAACAACAAGTTATTTTTTGAAGAATGGTTCACAATATTGTGTAACAATCTTAAACATGTATAAGACCGACAGGAAAAGCTTAAAAACCTTAAAATATGTACGTAGCCCAATCACGTCTAATGAGCTATTCCAGTTGATAACCATACACCCCCTATGAAAGACATCACCTTAATCTCCCACACAGGGAGTGTAGATTTCAAATTAAGTCACTCTTTCAGGTAGCCCCATTTGAACGTCACACTCACGTCTTTCATAAGGGGGTGTACTGATTTCAACTGGAATAGCCCTATATGGCAAATTTGATTACTCAAGTTATTCATAATGAGTACAACCCCTGTCCAAAGCTGACATCATTTTTTTCACAAGCACATAAACCCATAAGCAACATTACGTGCTAATGTAACCATGTTTATATAATCCCGTCTTACAAAAACATAATGCACTTAAAAGGGAAAACATTGCAGTGAAAATTATGGATATGATGAAATGATTACGATATATATTTGCATAAAGCTACAAAAACAATCCACAACTACGATAACAAGATTTGCCATATATTTACATACGTGTAAACAAAACACATACATCTATAAATACACATTTCAACATATCATATAGCAACAACAGCTTACAATTCTATTCCTATCCTCTCCTTTTCTCAGTCTCTTTCAGGTCAACTATTATCACCATATTAAATCAGTGGTTGGCTGTAAAATTGGATTACTGCTTCATTTCTATCTCTACATAACTGAATAACTTGAGCATTAAAAAAGCTTGCCTGGGATCAATCTTCAACATTCAGAATAATTGATGATAGCTAGTCACGAAAGAGAAAGGAAAAGAGCATGGGCTGCTTCTTGGTACTTCTATCAAGGGTATGCTTCTTGAGAATTGACTTTATTTTTTAATCTATTTTTTTTTGTTCTACTTGATTTGTGGTGGTGTAATATTTCACACAAATGTTTCATACTGAATAAAGGATGCAACAAATCTTTGGCTGAACTAATGAGAAAAGCTATAAATTGCATCAAACAACATTATCAAATATTTGAATAAGATGAATTAATGGTTTAAGTCCCATTCACAAGGGGAGGGGTGCACCCCCAAATTTGCAAAAGTATTAAAAGTCCCAAAAATCACATTTTGAGAGTAGTGAGCTAAAAAAAACCCTGTTTTTTATGCCTTTTGGTCAAAAAAGCCCATATTTTGGAGAGGTCTACTTTTCTCAAAATCATCCCCTCTGGAAAAAAGGTCTTCATTTTCAAAATCCAAAACCAAAAAAATAATCCTGCGTACGGGTCTGGTTCAAGTATTACACAGCAGCTAGACAACATTGAGATATATTTTTCCACGGTGTAGATTTTAATTAGGCTATGCCAAATGCAGACAAAAACATGTCATGTTTACATTACAATGCACCATCTGATTCGCTGATTAACTCAAGATTATTGCAGAGATAATCTGCTTGGTTTGCTTTGACGTTCAAGTTCAAATTCAATGGCAAAGGGCTATTCCATTTGAATTTCACACTCCCCCCTGTGGAAGATCGAGTTTAAGTCTACCACAGATGAAGTATAAGTTTAAAATATAATAGACAAATAACTTCCATTTGAATTACTAGTTGTGGAAGATGTAGGTAAAGGATAAGGGTTTCAACATATAACTAATTCCATTTATTCCATTTGAAGAACATACTCCCTCTGTGGAAGACTTTTCTTCAATCTTTCACAGTCCTATGACAGATTCCAAATAGAGTAGCCTGGATAACAAAAACAGCTTGCAACACACCACAACATTGAAATATATTCCAGGTCTAGGGTTAGTTAACATTTAAACACTGACAAGTCCATCTTGAGTGACTTATTATTTCCCTTTAATAAAACGTACACACTTATAATTTCTACACCTACAAAATACTTGATAAGGATGAATTTTCACAACAACAGTCCCAATGAAAACAAGACCTGTGCCTCTAGTTGATGACTGGTTAATTACTTGCGCCATGCATTCCAATGATTCAACATCATGAACAGACTTTTTAATTTTCACTTTGAATGTTCTCTCTCATATTATGTTTCAGCACAAAAATGTTACTCTCTAATCAAGCACACTATTACACAGCCGCACTCCTAACATGAAGTGGTTAGTACATAGTAGGTTTCTCTGCATCAGTACCTTAGCAGTCAAGTTAGCTCAATCGATAAGGCGTTCGACTATGGTGCGAGAGGTTGCGAGTTCGAACCCTGGTGGTGCCTAGTATGCTCTCGTGGAAAAATTGAGTTAGCTTGAAATTCCCTTGGACAAGGAACTCACTGCTAATTTGTCTCGTTGTAACCCGTACGAAACTCGGGGAGCTGATCCTGGTTGCGATTGTTATTTGTGGAATGTCTAGGGTGTGCGCTCTTGAAGCAGCAAAGTCCCTGAATTGTTGTTTAATGGTTTATGGAATGATGTGGGGCCATAGTGGTCAGCGACAACCTGTAAAGTGTGCTGAGGCTTGTGGATCAACGTCTAGGCGTTGTGCCTGTGCGTAGCGCACTATAAATCACTGCGCTTTTTTTTTTTTTTTTAGTTACCATCTACACACTAGTAATATACTTGTAATCAAAGTACACAAACTTGATGTTTTAAATACTTAGATCTCAATTGAAAACTCCCAGATCCCCAGATGAAACATATTGCAATTCTTAATACCTCCAATCTAATAGTCATTCATTTAAAATCAGACTTTTTAAACAGATACACACTAAATAAGAAACCCGCTTCCTTTATTGTTTACTCCAAATCAGATCTTATTTTGATTATCAGTTCTACTCAACTCTATCATTTATCAAATTGCAGCAGACTATGTCATATAGCCAGGGACACCACCAAGGTACCACCCTACCCCTGTAAGAACCTGATTGTGTATGCATGGGTAACAGATACAAAACTTAAAATGGAACCAATATGTGGTCCCTTATTAAAAAGTCATAAGCAATAACCCTCATTCGCATATATGGCATAAATTTCTTTTTTTTCATCAGGAGTGGAATGCATATTTCTACTTACCACTACTACAGGATAAGGGTCTCCAGGTCGGCTATCCGGTTTTTTCTTTGGTGCGTCGCAAGTCAAACGTTCCCGATTGAGCAGGATGTTGGTGCAATCTTCCATCCCAACTCGTACGCTCACATCTTTCTCGTTGGAAGCAAGAGTTAGATTCTGGCCCTGCAATGAAATCAAATCAGCAGAAAAATAAATATTCAAGCTTTTAGATGGTGCCACCAAGGATTACAAATCCACTACACATTATAGCTACAGAAACCGTATCAAAATTGCAGCAAATAGGTCAATAGGCTCTTACAGTGAAATACAATCGTCCAATTTGGAAAAAGTATAAATTCAGAAAATGGACCAACTTTGTTTAGGTTATGAACTCTAGAAAATATATGTAAAATGGTTGCTCTGTTAAGCTCAAAATATTTGTGGCACAATATTTATGTGATTTGAAAGAAAACATCATTTTTGTAGGAGGTAACTTTTTCAAAATTAACTCATTATTTTAAAGGTCTACAGCAAAAAGAAATATTTACAAGCATGAAATTTGTGTGAATCCATGTGAATTTTTCATACACACAAACATTTCATGGTTTATAACTTGACAGTATTCATGAATGCCTGTTATATGCAAGTACTTGTATTACATCCTTGCATTTTGTCTTATATTTATGATAACACTTCAAAAGACATAATGAAAAACATTTTTTTTAAATAACTTTTAACAATCTTGAAAAATAACCTACTTTGAATAAATGTTTAGAGAGCCATGTTTTCTGAACTACAAATATGAAATGATGCTGAAAAGAACAATTTTATCTACCAAATTGTATAACACATTTGCCAAAAATATGCCCAAACATTTGTGTAAATGAGCAGAACAATTTGTAACAGGCAACCTGATTGGTTTTCTCATGGCTGCATGAATATTATGACGTGCTTGATAAGATCACGACTGTGGAAAGAATTAGTTGCCTGATGAGGCAAACCAGGATTAGTGAGAATGCTAGCGATTTGACGCTACTCACAACATCAAGGCTACGGGCTGCAAGTTTTACGCTCAACATAATACAAGCACTGACCTATTTTTATGACATATTCAAGGAGAAATTTTAAGCTGGTTAAAATATTTTTCCCATTGTATTAAAACTTGCGTTATTAAGTTTTAAGGAATATAACTTCTTTATAGTAAGGAAGAACGCAAGTGCTTTTAAGCACTGAATCTCCATGTCATCAGTCAATTAAAAGTTTAGAATTGACTTACGACATGGTGATTCAATACTGTTTTGTTTATGCCTTTTCATTAACTCTCTCCACGCGAGTGTTGACAACAGACGACAAGTTTCAATTTTAAAAAGAATTCAATAATTTCAGAATTGTAAATTTTCATGACCATATTTGGAATCAGCATGAATAATGCATTACAATGAGTACAAACAAGCCTCGTATTGGTTCAGTGGTTCTTAAGAGAGCTCTTGATATTTTGAGAAAATATCTCAAAACTTGGGGACTGTTTAAGTTGAAGCCTATGGCTTGCACGCAGAGCAATTAATAGTACTCTGACAGAACTAAAACAGCATTTGAAACTGAAACTCATCAGGTAGCACAGTTCTTTCAAACATGGCCCAAATCAAACTCTTTGTTTGTTTGTTTGTTTGTTTGTTACTATTGTTTACCAATCGTTATTCAATATTACCTCAATTTCTAGATACAAGTATTTCTGTTGGTCGATATTCAACTTGAGCACATCGGTGTCAAATCTCTGGTAGAAAGGGTCCGGATGAATTTCAAAGTTTTGAATCCCAACCACATCAGACATGGTGGTATAGTTGGTGAGGCCGCCCAACACAAACCCGTAGTCGTCTTTGTTGATTTCGTAAGGTGGTTTACGAGGACTGCTGGATACGTCTGGCGTTGGACAGAGCATCATGGTGGGTTTTCTCACTTCACACGGCTGTTGGTTATTACAAAATAGACACAAAATGTCATTAACTGCTACTACTTTACTAATAATAAATATTTTTAACTAGCATATTTTGTTGATACCAATAGTTACCGGTTTTGCTTACTGTATACACAGCCCTAGCAGCATTAAATGTTCCAAACATTAACTTATCAAGGGGACCAATTTCTGACTGTGTTGAATAAGACTTGTGAATCTCTAAATAAGTAAGTCAGTCAGACTTCATCTTTAAGTGGATCCACACATATTCAGATCACTTCATCCACCACAATTTTGATGAAGAAGATAAACTATCTTTTAAAACAACTGCCTTACAATATTGCTGATATCACAGTTTATTACTTCCTTTCATTTCATTTTATTTAGGATTCAAACCAAGGATAAAAAACACAGAAATGAATAAATAAAAGCACACTTATTTCCACTGTGGTCCTTGATTAAAAGTTAAGCATGTTAAAACGTTTTGCTTTTAATAAGTATGTCAGTCCCACAGTTTAAAAGTTTGACTTAAGACTAGAATGTTATGTAAGATATCAAACTTCCTATGTGAAGTAAAAAGTAGTGCAGTATGACCTAGATAGATGAGTGATTTCTCCTTAATGTTTTTCCTTCGGCAATTTGGTTCACTTTTGTTGACCAAATCCCTACAAATTAAGCCACCACTTCACAGTCCCGGCAGTCATCAGAAAATCATGCCCCGTGCAGCTCTTTCCAGACGGAACTCCTCGGTTAAATTGACCATCATCAGGCCTAATAAATATGTGATAATTAACAACTGTGTGGAATAGCAATTAAACTTACGCTGATATAATCCCGCTTGTCTACTGAGAACACCATCTTGGGGAATTGCACCAGATCAAGACCAGTGCCATCCACGGATATTGTCAAACCACCACTGAAAATAACAACAGATGTGGAGGGGGAAAAATAACAATCAATAAAGAATGTGATCATATGAAAACAGACATCGGCTAGGACAATCATCTCATATTTTTTCTGTCCTAATTTTAAGGAAATGAGACATAACACATCTGTAGGATACATCATGTGGGCAGGGAAGGGTGGAGTCTGGCCGATAGATCTCATTCTTAATTTGGATCAAATGACATTTAATTGACTGTGGTCTTCAAACTGTTATCTGTGACTGAATTGGGCTATTCCAGTTGAAATGCATACACCCCTATGGATAACCATAATCTCCCACACAGGGGGTATAGATTATAGATTTCAAAGGGAATCACAAGTAAGGTAACCCCAATTGAAATTCACACTCCTTGTGTGGAACATTAAGGTAATGTCTGTAATAGAGGGTGTATGGATTTCAATTGGAATAGCCATACAGAATAGCCGATTCTTACTATGATTTGATGCAGAACAAATTATCTTTTATTAATACGTGAAGCAATCAAATAAAGTACATGTACTATTAATGTTCTAATTTAGGAGCTCTCAACTTTGTTTGACCACTACACAAATTTTTGGAAGTCAGACCACTTGTCGCTCCATGTTAATGAATTATCATGGAAGAAGGCTGATGATTGTCAAATGAAATTACTAGCAACAAATCTATTTTAAGTGTGATGAAAACATTCAAAAGACATGTGATGTTTCTTTTTATGTTGTTCTTCATATTTAATGAAATCCGGCCTTGTTCTGACTTAAAACACTAATATCATCACCTTGTCTGTTTTTGTTTGTTCTGTTTTGTTTACTTTTAATTTGCTGTAAGTTGAATCCAACCCTAACTGAACATAAAACCATATGTTCCTTTTTTGGTTCTATGGATTGTTTCTAGTGTTCTTCCTGACAATATAATTTGTTATTCTTTCTGGATTTGATGCTGGCTAACACTTCCTGTGAGAGTCAAGCGGTCAGGATTAAATGGACCTAATTCTTTTTTTAATCCATGTTATCATGATGATGAAAAAGAATTCAAATTTTTAAAATTTAAATCTACATTTTGCCATAATCTGACAACTGAGAACTAACAAAACCACAAGATCTCACTTTTAACCCAATGAGAACTACCTGCTGATTGGACAAAAAGAAGTTTTCATTATCAAGTGGACCAATCAACATAATTGTTAGAATTCACCACACAAAAAAATTGGGGTGAATTATTTTATTTGCAAAGCTCCATTCTGATTAGTGATTAAAATGAAGATATCATGTAATTGACCAATCAGAAGCAATGTTAGATTGGCAGGTAGTGCTCAGGGAGTTAAGCAAGTTTGTAAGACAAGGCTTCATAAAGTAGAACGAGGTTGTTTTGTATTCTTTCCAACTAAAATGGTCTCAATGATGTGTGAAACCAGAAGTAGCAACCGTGGCTGAATTTATTTAACGGCTGCATCATTTCTGGGCAGGTGACCGTTTAGCAGCAGCAGTATTCCCACAACATGCAGTATTGCAACAACATGCATTACTAGCCCAATTGAGGTAGTTTAAAATGGCTTGTTGCGCCTCAGGAAAATCAGGTTTTCACCAAAATTGGGTTAATTTTAACATTTTTGATGGTTATTTACTTTAATTTTACAAATTTTCATAAATTTATTTGTAGCCGAAGTGCTAAATTACAATTTTCCAGGTGTTTTATAACCACTTGATGTTGAAGTACGGGACGTGTAACAAATCACATGACCGCCCACCCAATTTAGTAAGTTTTTTTTACCAAAAAACCATCCAAATACCCTTTTCCTTTGATTTGAATTTGGGCTACTTGAGCGCCGTCTGCTGCCGCCTTGGCATGGGTGCATGCCGCACCTTTTGGTCAGAAGAAAACTTCTGGCAGGCAACCCTGTTTTAGCAGGTACACTTGGGAACTAGTAATGTAAGTCAATATTACCTTCTAAAGAACTAAGTTAATAATGTCAAATGCATAATTGATGCCGCAGACAACATCTTCAACAATAATGAATAATGGATTATCATTTCGTTAAAAGTAGGGAATTAAGAAGTAAGAAGAGGCCATAAAGGAAAGAACAAGTGAGTAATTTTCTAAAAAGCTTCATACTTGATGGATTTGATCAACATTGTCACAACCGAAAGCGTTGATTTATTTTGTCAGAGCAAAAACAATCATCTTTACCCAAGTATCATATATTATTGAGGAGGCTTTTAGTAATAATAAATGTCAAGTATGTGAAAAACAAACCGAAAGCAATGGTCGCCATGGAAATATGCTATTAATGTACTAAACTTAGGTGACTTTTCAGAAAATTTGAGGACGAATAATCCTATTAGAATGACAAAGCTGCCACTTGGAAGCTTAAGGATATGACATAAATAACAAGCAACTTGGGAAAACAGAGAATTCAATATTGACTCACACAGATACAGATACCCTTGACCTCGTAACCATGTTTGATGGGTCTGTGTGAACACAGCACGTATGACTCAAAGGTGATAACTCAATCGGGTTCCAATTTACACAATTGCACATTCATATCACATCCACTTTGGCCATGGTCAGTGTATTGTTTCCAGCAGCATTTTAGCATGGAAGTAAGAGACATGATTTCAGCATCGCAATTTTGAAAAATGAATAAAATCTGCAATTTCAGAGTGATAGGATTCTCTTTTTGTCTAGATCCAAAGCGTAAACGCATCTTGTTTTATTATATCAAGCATCAAAACATTCTGGCTCTTCCTCCTATATTCCAAACTTATTTTGTTGTTGTTAATGCTGATTGGCTTCTTGGTCAGGTCTACACTGATAAGCAAATAGCTTTTAACTGACTTCGCTAGGAATGAACTAGTAACAAAAAAGAAATCAATATTACTGGAGAGTTGTTTTACATTATTTAGTGCGGCCATTTTGACTTTCGATCTGTGGTGATGTCCCATATAGTATTGCATTCCTTACCTTAAAATCGACTTAAACCTATCAAATCCGGTAATGGTTGGGTTAGGACTGTACAGATATTCTACGCTTTTAGGTGCATGTACGGTACCCTGGTCAAAGTTCATACTGAAGCTGCCATTGCTTCCTGAAGAAGCAGGTGATGTGATGCACACAGCTTCATTTTCGGTTAGACTAGAGAAAAAAAGAAGAGAAAGAAAATACATCAATTTATGATGAAAACATCTACAAACAGCCCAATGAGCAAATGTGACATGATCAAGGGGAATGAGTCACATGTCGGCCCTGGTCGAAAATGAGTTTTACACATGTTTCTAAAGAGGACATTTAGAGCTTTCAGAAACTGAAAACCCCATGTTGATACGACTTTTCTTTCTGAAGTTACGCCAATTTATCAATCGCTGAAAACAGTATAAAACAAAAGAATTTTAACACTTTCTTTGCTAATATCTCAAAATCAATATTAGCGACATCCGACTCATTTCCCTTGATCGTGTCACAAATATGATCTCATATCTGATGCCAAAGTTGAATAACCTCCTTCAACAAGCAAACAAACTCAAAGGTTGGCCTCAAGATAAGTTGAAGAGTATAAGTTTTTGTACCTTCAATACATTCAAAGCTCATTCTATGCATGTAGAAACCTATTGGGATTCAAGAACTGCGCACCGACAGATGAGTATGTTTGTGTGCTTGTCAAAATGATCTCATCTCTGATGGCAACGTTCAACAACCTACATTTAAAGCATATAAACTCATTGACTTCAAGTTGTAGAGGATGAGTTTTCGTACCCAAGACACTCAAAGGTCATAATATGTGACACGATCTGGTCCATGGGGGCCAAAGGAAAAAAAAAAAAAAAATGAGTTACTGTAATTATTACATTATATATACAATAGGCTATCCTTTACTGAAAACACCAAAGGTCCAGCATACTTGGTTCTAAAGTTATGAAGTTTTTTGATGTCTATTCTCTTATGTATTTTATTGTTTTTTACTCCATATTTATCTTTATCTCAGTTTCAAATTTGCGCCTTTGGCCCCATGGACCAGATCGTGTCACATATGCATGTAGAAGCCTATTGGGGTTAAAGAACTGTGTACCGACAGATGAGCATGTTTGAGATTCTAGTGTATAAATCAAGTGTATACCTATGCTTATGGAGATTTCAAAGTGGGAGCTCACTGCCCGAGTATAACCTTTCAATTTGGTTTACATGTCTCAGCAGTTGTTCTCAATCTCATTAATTCCTATTCCTCAGACATGTGCTTTATCTCTTAAGAAAACTTATAAAAGCTACATAGGAAACATCGTGATCGAAACTTCTTCTTTCTTGCCTTATTTTTTTTACAGAAGGGGAACGAACAAGAAAAACAACACGGTGTTTAATTTTCTGGCTTGCATCTGATGATTGCGATGCGCAGACGATAAGTGTGTGGCAGAACAAAGTGGAGTGTACAAAATTATTATCTACTGAACTGTAAAATTCAGTTCAGTTTTATTTTGTCGAACTATAGCAGACGATAATGTAAGGCAGGACTTATAAGCCTGCATGGGAAATGTCACGATTGAAACATCTTTTTTCTCATGAAAAGGGGGAGGAACAAGAAAAACAACAAATTGCTTAATTTTCTGTCTTACATCTAATGATTACGTATGATGCGCAAACAATAAATGCGAGGCAGACAAATTAGACTGACGCCCTCATTCGTCAACGTTCTTGACAACTGAGAAACTTATGTCAGACTTGCTACCAGCATCTGATGGTCTGACATTGCGCAGCCGTGTCCGAGATTGTGTCCAAATTAACCCTTTGATTGCGTTTGTTTTTGCGCAGTTGTAAACGCCAAAGAATTCAGTCTACAGAACAATGTTGAAGTGTACACAATTATTATCTACAAGGGAGCGATCCTGTTCTCAAACTAGGCTAATAAGCACATCTTTCTTAACTCGGGTAATAAAATTCTGCTAATGGTAAGCTAATAAGAACAAACCAGTTAATTTTATATGAGATTACCGGATAGCCTAGTTCCATTAACTATAGATCACCACTGCGGTGGTGATGATCTATTTCAAAATGCACTGTCCTGAATTACCACTAAGCTGCCCAGGGGCAATTTGGCAAGAATTAGCAATGCTGGACAGGATTGACTTTTTTTATGATCTTCATCAATTTTGAGTAACTTGAGCTGTATCATGGTCAAATTTGACCAGTCATCAAATAATGCTTATTACACTTGTATTTTGTGATATGATGTGAGTGGTAAAATCTGACGGTAAAACAAATGTATGATAATATAAATTACAATGACTCTTCCAATATGGAATTTCCCATGCTGGTTTAAAACTTTCTCCACTTAATGAAGAGGGAATTGCCAAAAGTAATCCATTAACCCCATGAGAACTACCTGCCTATTGGTCAAAAAGGAGTTTTCATTATCACTTGGACCAATCAGCAATATTGTTAGAATAATTTCACCATGAAAAAAATAGGGGTGAATTATTTGCAAAACTCCATTCTGATTGGTGATTAAAATGAAGTAACTGACCAATTACAGGTAATGTTAGATCAGCAGGTAGTGCTCCGAGGGTGAACTGACTGAACAGCAAATTGATTAATAATACCCAATATTACCCAATTCTTTAAACAAACAGAATAAAGAAATTAATGAATTGGCCAGAATGAAGTATTTTGAATTGTTTTTCTGTACAGGGAGAACTGTTACTCCAAATAGTCTGATTCCTAAATTTTGTCTATGAACATTTGTTTCAATAAAAATTACAGAAGAGAGGAAAAAATTCTGCAGTGTTGTAATAAAATTAAAAAATATATCATGACCATGTTTGAACTTAAAATTCACATGTGATGAAACTGATTTCACATAAGATTCTGAACTAATTTGAGTAAGTAAATAAAAAACTGCAAACAAATAGTATGAGTGTTTTACTCAAGTACATATCTTGATCAAACAGACATGTTCCAACTCATCTAAATACACATAATAGAATTAATTTTTTTCAAAAAAGTCATGATACGGGAAAAAAATTAAATTGGCAACAGATCTGTTAATAAAACAAAATCCGCACTTGAGTTCCAATGGTAAGACGTTAGTTAGCACTTCTTATGTTCTTGGGAAAATGTGTAAGGTTGTTGAAAAAAATGGCTGCCACATACTTTTTTCTTAAATTAAAAATGCTCCAGGAATACATTAACTTTAATCAAACATTTACAAGTAATAATGTATTAAAACAGTTTGTTCTAACTTGTGAAAAAAAATGTGGGAATACTTAAGAACCACAACATTGACAAATCTAATTTAATATGTGTGACATATATTTTATTACTGTAAGGCAGCTTTATCTAAACATAGCATACAAAAATGCATATTACTGAAGTGCGGTTTCAAAGCACCTTCACAAATCGGTAATACAAATGCATCGGGGGACCTATTGATGATATTAAGTACATAAAATCACCCATATATAATCATTCAATCTTCTTTTTCTATCTCTACTACTGCTGCATTTTTAAAACTCCTTATAAAACCCAACAAGTAAGAGAGAAAGATTTTTTTTGCTCACCTGATAATGTCGCATGATTTGCCAGCCACCATGGCAGATATAGAGCTTCCTGCATTCAAATTTGCACCTTTGATTGTCACTTTGGTTCCACCCGATGCTGGACCCTCGTTGGGGGAAATGGAAGTGATGGTAGGAATCTGAAATTATGCCGTAAACGAGAAGAGGAGTTAAAATCGCAGGTGGGATGATATTGTTATTTTCTTCATCTTTTCTGTTTTTATAACAAGATCTTGAGTGGATATTACATTGACATAAGCTGCAGATCTGAATTTTCAGTTTGATTTTGATAAATGTCAGAATTTTCTTTCTTCCTCTGCTATATTTAGCAGAGTTCAGATGCATAAACGATAAATACCATTTTACAAAATCAAGATATTGCCACCAACATGTTGCTGGCTTCAAATTGACACCCTACTTAAAAGCCTATTCAGTAACTTGCTCATTCGGAGGATTGTAAAAATCATCAATATTCAGATTTTGGCACATTTGTTAGTGTCATAGATGTGCTAACATAGCCTACTAGTGGTTAAGCTGAAAGCTGTGCATTAAAGACAAAATAAGACATTTTACATAAATCTGTAAAACTATGTGTATTTGAATGGGGTTGTTTTCCTTGTTTTTTTACCAAAGGTTTCATTTCAAAAATACCTAATGACAATTTTAATGACCTATTCTTTAGAAACTTTATAAACAATTTATTTTTTATGCTTTCGTTGGGATCACTGAATAAGTCTTCAAACAGATATGTCGGTTTTTGCATCTGAACATTTCATTTGATAAATAAATTCTTCTTTTATATCATATTTTTATATTTCTTATCATTTTGTTTTATCTTTCCACTACATTACCATTCACCCTGACCTTAAGCATGAAATTTGCACTTTCCTATTCTCTTGAAAAGCCTGCTCATTCTTCTGGAAAACAACCTTCTTAATGGCTGTCTTATATCAAGCCAACTCTTACATATCATTTGAAACTTTAAAACCTGCAGCCTTACATCTTTTTACGACAGTAGAACACGGATTAGGCCAATAGAAATCCACACACCCCCTATGGAAGACATGATCTTCCACACAGGGAGTGTGAATTTCAAATGGAGTTACCTGAATGGGTGACTGTTTGAAATCTACACCCCCTGTATGGGAGATTAAGGTCATGTCTTCCATAGGGGGTGTATGGATTTGAAAACCTATTGTAATCTCTCTATTGTGCATTTCAAAAACTTTTTTTTATCAAGAGCAAAACGTGGCACTGCCAATTAAATGTTTGTTGCGCATCATTTCACTTGGAAATTGAGAGTAAAAGAATATTATAACATTCAACACTGCATCTACGAGTTCAACATATGGCAACCAATGTAGTGCAATATACATGATGTCTCCAGTGATCAACTGCATAACATGGTTCAACAATTTCATTTTTATTCATATAAATTTTACTAACACATACATTTAAAAAATCCTAACAATAATTCAAACTTAGAAAATAAAGCCCAAGCCTCCTTGTTCAAAAGTATTTCTATTTATAACGCTCTTATCACACAATTTTGCAAATTTGATGCGAGACAAAATCAGGGCAATGCTTTGACCAACTACTCAACACGGTGAATCTAAGCATACGAGTAGGTTTAGACATCTGAGTTGCTCCTCTCTGGTCTCTTGATAGTTGGGACTTATAATCGGATGATCGGCATGTAATAGGACATCACAGATATAAGGATAAAAATATGTCACCCTGATAATCCCGACCCATATTTGGTACATCTATGTTGGGATGATTTTATGGATGGGACCGCTTACCACATAATCAAACTTGTCCACAGATCGAGCCAGGAGCCGTTTGTCTCCAATCTCAATCTCGATAATACCAGCCTTCGCCTTTTTGGTTCCAGTACCGGATGTCTTGCATACAACCCTAATAGGATGTTAAGGACAAGGAAAAAAACACAGATTAATTTCTATTTGTTTTAAAACAAAAAAGTAGCAAGATAAAGGTGATTTAGTTTGATGAATGCAAATCTTAGCACACATGATATTATCTCTTGTTGATTTGGTACTCAAATATCTCTGGTCCCATGATGATATCGATACCACTGAGACTGCCAAAAGTGAATGAAATTTTCTGACTCATTTGGTATGCTCTGATGGTCGGGCTATTCCTGTTGAAATCCTTACACCTATGGATGAAAAAACCTTAATCTCCCACATGTATATTTCAAATGCAGTCACCCATTCTGGTAACCCCATTTGAAATTCACACTCTGTGTGGAAGATTGGGGTCTTGTCTCAAGGGGCGTATGGATTTCAACTGGAATAGCACATTTTTACATAATCGCAAAATACCTGCCATGATCCAGCTGGGGTCTTTACCTTTTACGGAAAAAAATTGCTCTTTTTATTGCAATTTTGAACAAATTGACACACATTTTGTTTGAACACAAAGTACACATTAGTTGGTAAATATGACTACTTAAAGCTGTTATACCCAAATTATGTGTTAAATTACACCAGCGTTCTTTAAAGATGAAGAGATTAAACATTATCCAAAATTGATCATAAAATAGGAAATAACAGCGAAAAAATTGACTGATAACGATGCCAATCTTGCTTTAACAACCATAACACATCACTTATGAGTAACTTTTTGATTCATAAACCTCGCATGCATAGGATAATATGCTTTTATTATTTTGAAGTCATATCATAGTTTCAATTATTTTTCGGAGAGATTCTACCTCCTGTTGCATGGGCTATAACTTTACTCCAATCAAATTGACTTACTGTGATGCGGTTTGGTAAAGTTCCACGATCTGCGTGCACGGTAAATCTGCCACTGTAATGGACCTGATATCTGAGGTGCTCTGCCCCAGGTTCACACCCCGAATGGTTAGATTGGTACCGCCTTCGATATGGCCTGCTCTTGGCTCAAACTGCAGAAGATACAGAAAAAGATACATAAAGTTAGGTGAGGATTTAAAGTCTTTGCAAGTTATATGACAAAAGCAGGCTAATTGTAATATTGGGCTATTCCAGTTTAAATCGACACACCTGCTGTGGAAAACATGATCTAAATCTCCCACACAGGGGTGAAGTCACCCAGTTAGGTAACCCCACTTGAAATTCACACTACCTGTGCTGAAGATTAAGGTCATGTCTTCCATAGGGGGTGTATGGATTTCAACTAGAATAGCCCATAGTCCATTCTTAGTATTAAACACATTACATGGGAACAGAGGGATATATATATTGTTATAATCACATGCAACGACAATTTTCATTGCAAACAAATTTGTTTTTGTAAAAGATGACCAAGTACAGCTTAGGTGATACCCAAGCGATGAGATCTGTTAAGAGGGCGCTGTTGATGACATTATGCGATTCCTCGCAGGACACCATTACGAGTGGAGAGGAAGAATTCCAGGAAGCCATTTATCTTGTAATGGCCAAACGGTCCAATCCACCTGGGTACAAATGACCTCTACATCGCATATAATATAAAACAAACAGCTTATGCAAATGTAAGCGTTTGTGCATCTTGCCTCCATTTCCCATTCTCTGTAATCTTTACCTGATGTTAATTTATTTATCAACCTAGTGTTTTATCATTACTCAAGAGTCCAACCACCACATGGACAAATGTACAAATCACATTGAGCGGCTTGTTTTTTGCGATATTTGTCCCGACTCATATTACTCTGCATTATTGAAACCGCACCGATATATTTATGCATTATGCAGCGTTGTACAAAGGTGCTGGGATTCTGTCCCAAGCTCTTGGATCTTCTTTTGCGTAAGTAACAAAATTAGCCAGGCATCAGACTGTAATGAGACACTGCGAGCTTCGCTAGTAAGAAATTAACTATGGTCAATTTCCTGTCCATACAAACCAGATGGTGGCATTCACTGCTGAATTCAGCAGGCTTGTATTGCTTTGAAATCAGACCTGTAGATCCCTTTGGGAGGTGTTTAGCGGTGCATATTTTATTATCAACTACAGTATCTATAGGCATGATCAGATACGTCTTGATGAAACCTACATTTACTGCTATTAGTCTGGGAGTGATGTCCAGTTAAAGAAGACAATCTGATGGTCAAATATGAAACAAGATTCTTGCTTTTGAAATTGATACACAATTATTTAACATTTTGTCAGACAGACAGACATTATGTGTGTACGCATAAAATACCTTTTGATATCTTGAAAGGAAAGCTAAATATTTTCACGAGTTTATCATATTGTATATTGGGGAAAATATAACCAAAGTAGCATGGAAAAAATGAATAATATAATAATACAAAAAACAATTGTTTCAAAGCGAATCCCTTTAGATCATTAAGTTCTTGATGAAATTATCATAGTAATAATCATTAAAGCATTAGAGCATGAACTCACTTTTTATATGGAAACAGTGGAACAATTTCATAAATAATAAGGCAGTTCCCTCTGATAATGATGATATGCATGATAAGCGTACACTCTGGAGTCAATTTTTAATGATTATTTGCTTGCAAGTTGAGTTTAAAAAGTTACTTTAAAAGTACAAATTTTCATGCTGCATTTATTTGGCGCTTTTAGCTTTACAAGCTGCTACTTTGAAAATTACAATGTGTGAATATATATTCCTTTATAGGTTAATGTAAGGAAATTTAGAATCGCACATTTAAAAACAAGGGAAACAGTTCAAAACTGGCAAGGTACGAAACATTTATGGCGCGAAAATTTCCACATTTACAGTATTTCTTTTATTTCTCATTCTTGTGATGCATCCAAATGATGCACAATTCTAATCTGCTATTCCTGTTGACATCCACACACCCCCCTATGGAGGACATAACTTAAATCTCCCACACAGAGGATGTAGATTTCAAATGGAGTCACCCATTCACCCATTTTGAATTCACACTCCCTGTGTGGAAGATTAAAAGTCATGTCTTCCATAAAGGGGTGTATGGATTTCAACTGGAACAGCCCAAGTCACATTCTTCATTGAATAATTTACCCCTTGCAAACAAGCTTCTACTCACTCACACCGGTTAAAAAAATTAACACACCTTATCACAAAAACCCTTTCTGAATCATGTTATTCTTTCATCATTAAGACAAGCACTCACTAGTCAACTTGATCGCATAGTTAAATAATTAATAATGATCCAATTCTAAAACTGGGTCTACCATCCGTTCGTCGACCACATGGATTTAGCCTAATTGTAATGCATTTGAGCTAAGGCTTGGTAGACACACTCAAGCTTTTCTCCCATTCAATTAATTATTCACTTCATCCCTTTGTATCGCTTTATTCCATGTGTTTCTATGTAGTGTGAAGCATGATGCGTGACACCCGTCTCTACTTTGAGTAATTTAATATATCGTATCTAGTTTGTGCTCAACCATTCTAGTGTTGATTTCATTTAGTAAGGTGTGCAATGCTTCTTTGCTTTGCATGCATGCATTGTTTACCTAAACTGATATGCCATAATGTTGCTAAAACCCATGTAGTTGGCAGAAGTCGGAACACTTGATAAGTTACAGATTAGAGGCCTATGGGTTGGGTTAAGCCTACTGGTTCAAATCCTTGTGTGGAACATATTGGTTCATTACATCTGGTACTCAATACTCTCTTCAATTGTACTTCTTATGACCCACCATAGCATGTATTTACATTTTACGAGCTTCTAGCAAAGTCGAATAATGACATTCAGTTTTAGTTATCGGATCATTAACATTCAATTTTGAAACTTCTCTTGAGTAACTTTCAACAAATGGTTATGGTGTCTGTATAACAAGATCTCCAAGTAGCTATTAAGGTGTGATACCATGAAGCAAATTGAGTCTAAAGTCGCAAAAACTGCATGATTCAAAGATATGGCCAAAACCAACATCATGATATTTTGTTTTTTATCACTTAACAGACCCTAAAAACTTCTCACAACTCAAAATATTAATCAACTTAATGTCTTTCAGCAAAACGTAGTGTGACTAACATGTAATTTAACAATGTGATTAAAGTCAAAACGAAATATAGACGACATTCGACTCATTTCACTCGATTCTGAATTTCCATCACATATTTTGCCTCCTCCATAAAGATGGGATTTCTTGTGCAACATTCATGGATAGGTGTTGTCTGCACATACATATTTGCAGGCTTTGTTTATATCTTTTACGAGGCAATAACAAGTCTAATAGATCCACTATAAAAGACAGAGACAGTCTATGCAGGTGGTTGGTAAACAACATTTTAACCTGAGGGGTAAGGCAAGGCAATACTAAGTTACATGGCTTTCTTATGTAAATTTCTTCGAATTAAGGGTCAATGCTAAATATATATAGATATATATATATATCCTTAATATAGAGTATAGAAAAAAAATCAAATGTAAGTAAACTGACATTTTGATTATTTACCAAGCAATCGGAAGTTATGTTTTTGGTTGTTAGCACACATGCATACGTCAAACTTTTGCCTTATATTTCCCTGATATTTTAGGCACGTTCAGAATTGGTCAGGCTTGGCCGCTTTCTCCTTAACACCCGCACACGATACTGCGGGGTCCCCAAAGAACACAACAGGCATTGAGTTTCACAAACGCTAATACTGGCTAATGACTCTAGAGCACAAGGATGCGTCCAAGCAGAGCCGAGCACAAGAGGATCCATCCTAGCTCTCAGATGGGTAAACAAATAATTGTTCCTTGACTCTTATTCCCCATCACATAACAATTTAAGTATATCAAATATGATATTTGAGCTACCCAGGTACATGTCAATTTGTCAAATTATGCATGGAGAAGCGGCAGGAGTTCAAGCCGTTATTACTGACACACGGCTCAACTTCAAGCGGCTTAACTCCGCGACAGCTCGCGTAATCATTAGTTTTCAATTTTCTCAAATCAAAAAGTGATGAAACACAACTTAATTCCTTGCTATCGATACTGTAGGGAAACAAAGTTGATTGATGGTGACAGGTAGAGGACTCTAAGAGAAAACTTAGCGAAAGGTAAACTAGAATAATTAACCGATAGTGTACTCGACTTGATACAAGTATCTCCTTTTCTAATCTCCCTAAATAAAAGAATAAGTCTGTGTCATTCAAAATGCATGAAACTCTATCACCATTCTACGGACCAGAGCCGTGCCTTCCAGTCTTGGATCGATCATATTCCCCGTGTCTTGACCACTGGGAAAACATATGTGAATTGGTTCAGTCAGTGAGCAGTAGATCACAAGCTATGTAATAATACTATGTTCTGGCTATGCCGCTGACAACATTCATCAAATCTCATTTTTGAGCCGGTAGCGAGATTAAGCTAGCGAGCTAGTGGCAAACAGATGGCTGGCTTTCTTACCGTATGTGCAGCTTTGTGACTGACTGTGTGTGGATACAACAAAATCAAGCTTCTTGCAGTCAATGTTTAACGTTTGAATACATGTGGGCGAGTACATTTTTACAATTTAATCGTTTTGTGAGTTGTGGTATATTGTATGCATTGCATTATTTTGTTTGTTCATCAAGTGAATATTAATGCAAGAATTTTATTGACTGCAACACAATAAAAATATAATTTTTATATTATCAACACATGTTCAATACAGCAAAAGACATAAAAAGTAAGCATTGTTTGCTATCAGTTATTACTTTATTGCAATCTCTCCCATACAACTATAAAGATCTTCTGTTGCCATCCAAAATTGACTAATTGCTTGAAAATTACTGCAATATGATAATACCAATACCAATAATAATATCAATCAAATAATAAACCACCAACATATATGAGTGAAGACTAAACCATACTAATTTGACACATGAAAGGAAAAGTTAGCGTACCGAAGGATGCTCTAAACATACATAGTCAGCAAAGTTTGCAAATGTAATCCATTTTAGGTCTCACGTGGTCTGGACACCCAATTTCTTAACGACTCACTCGGTTGTGTCCGGTCTAACCTGACTGCACTTGTTAAAAGTGCGCGTGTCAAGAACCGACCACCTGAAAAATTGGAGCACCTCACCATTCCAATCAAATGGACTATAATAGTCTGTTCAGTAGAACTTGGTGGAGAATGGTGATCATGGAACTTGAACCATTTGGTGTAGAAATGGTGTTAACATACTTAGAATATGACTTATTTGTAATCAACATGATACAACATGCAAGATGTGTTTACATGTCTGTCTGCAAATTTCTATCCTGTCCTATCCTTTCTATCATATTATATACAAGATTCACCCCTGTTATAATGGACCTAATTCATTGTTAAATTTGAAACAGTGCATAAAAGGTTAATAAGATCAGTTGTGTAAAATGGATGAAAACTGTGACACAATCTGGTCCATGGAGGCCAAAGGTGGCAAATTTGAAATTGAGATAGGTTTGCAAATTTGGGGGGTTGTACCTGCACCCCCTGCATACGGGCCGGCAAGTTGCAATGTGAATCTGAATCTGTGGTTACTTTCTCTTATATATAGCACTTACTCATAAATGACGGAAGCCATATCTGTACTTTTCATATGGATACAAAACTTCTAAAAAAATGCAGATTTATACACCATATCAATATCAAGGAGGTCTATTTGATATGTATTGTAAATGCAGAGTTTGCACACAAACTTACAAGCTAGCAGTATATGTTTCTTTTGTATTTGCAGCATAATTTTGGTGTCCGTAGTAGTAGTGCAGTAGCAAAGTATTGAGTAGTTAGTGCAAGGAGTTCCATCTGCAATAGCTGCCAGGTGTAATCTTTTCAGATATGTACATTATAGAATGCAGGAATTGCCAAATGTCTATAGGGCAGCTATTCTTTCTTGCAGTAACCACCCAATATGAATATATTCAATATGGACTGTCCAAATGAATTACTTCATCAAACAAGACACACTTTTGCAAACTTTTACTGCTTCTGCTTTTCCCATAGAAACCCAAATAGAAGCTAAGAAAAAGAAAAAGGAGAATTTGAATTTTGTTGTTTATTCCATGGGTACTTGATGCTACTGGATGGGACAACATGAATATTTGATGACGCTACTTGACTTTGTAATATATCAGGAAATGCATGACTCTTGAGAGAAAAAAAATATAAGTACCGAAGACATAAGCAACGAGTTTGGATGGTGTGAACC
The DNA here is from genome assembly GCF_039555335.1 of Amphiura filiformis. Classification (NCBI taxonomy): domain Eukaryota; kingdom Metazoa; phylum Echinodermata; class Ophiuroidea; order Amphilepidida; family Amphiuridae; genus Amphiura; species Amphiura filiformis. The sequence continues at coordinate 46,485,822 of NC_092635.1, read as the reverse complement.
ACCTCCCTAGCTAGCATCAATGCAAGGTTGTTTTTCTTTGCTAGTTTTGTCCCACTGACGAAGCCTAACATTTGTTTGTTCTGTATGTTGCAAAATCCAAGTGAAACATGCTGCTTTCTGTTGTTTATTAACTGAATAAAACAAGCAGCTTGGCCGATTTTTTGAGACATAGAATTTTGAAATATAATGGATATGGTGATTTTGTGTATTGATTGGTTGCTTCTAAATAGATCAGTCACACAATTGCGGTAATTGGAAACAATCTGTCTTCTTTGTTTTACCATTAGTTACATTTATAAATGAATTAAAGGCCGATATAATAAAACAGGTGCGTTCAATAATTACAGCGCATAAATTATATTTACATAAGAAATACACCCACAGACAAATAAGTCACTAGTCATTTACCACAAATAAATCTCAGCTTTGTTCTTTAGCATTTGAGAAAGATTAATACTTCTGTATCAATTCAGCATACTGGAATACTCATATATCATTTACGCAAATTAAATTTGGCATTGCAAGAACGGTGCACACACATATATAACGTACGTAAGCTCTGTCTTGTACACAAGCAGGCAAAGCAAGCGACATGCAGGATTTTAAATGGCCGGTACAATAGCAGGGGGTTACCATTGATTCTCATCAAAAAATGGGCATTTTAACGAGATGGAGGAAATGAGGGGCCACAAATCAAGTATCAAGTGCGAACGACAGGAAAAGGTGAACTTGCAGCCCGACTAGTAACCTGCCTGCAGGCGATACATTAAGTAGTTTAAAGATGCATTACAGTCTGTGGCCAGCTTGGTATTATTAAGTTTCTCCTTTACATTGTGAACAATGATGCGCTAGGGATAGCCCCTGGATCATGGCTGCTGATAACAGTAGAATAAGCTACAGAATCATGTTATTCTTTCTTTTTGTAACATTTTTCGTACTGTTTGGTTTACATATAAGCTGAAAAAATAAATCAGATGTAATATTTAAAACAATAACACTTGGACTAAGTTACACTCTCGGCATAATATCTATCAATGATAAATAATAGAAATCAGAAGAGTGGGAGACAGTGAACTTTTTTTTGCTCAGAGGGGATTTTGTTACATTTTCCACGTCCATAAGTGATTTGAGTAATAAAGAAGTGAGCTGAGAAACAGAACGGGGAAATCCAAGCTAACAAAATAATTGTTTACCGATAAAAATATAGAAATAAACACTTGGCCCTGCTGTATCCATACCATTAGCTTTGTCTCGAGTAGGTATTGTATATACACTTGTGCAGGAAGACAGATAAAAACTCTTTGAAATATAACACTTGTACGGAGATACTTATACTCTGGGACACATTTACTAGCAGTACTTGTGACTTCCTCACTACGATCTGGAGAGCAGATTTTTATCAAGAGAAGATTGGCTTTCCAAAAAAAAGTACTGTTGCAAATTTAAGTTGGTCAACAAGAATTGGAATCTACTAGTTTGATGTTGATTTTTCATATAAATTTGCTGATTGATGATAATAGGACGAAAACTGAATTTGCTTCTCTCTCTCCCTCTCTCTCTTGGTACGAGTCAAGTCCAATTCACAAAATGGAATTCAGCTAAAATTGTTACTGATGAGCAAACTTGCTGTTCAACAAAAAGCTTCTAAAATAAGTCTTAAAAATTGCAGACTATGGTTTATGGATGTACATATACACCCCATACACCCAAAACACATACCCTCACACATCCATGTACTCCTGAAAAAAAACCACACACATAAACCCATGTACCTGTTGATTCAAACAGACTGAACAAATTTAAAGAATGACTAAAACTTCATCATAAAATAACCATAAAGTTGGATTATATATATTATATTATTATGAATAAATCATAACCCCAATATAATATGACTCATAGTTATTACATGCTCAGCAGTTACAACTGTTTGCTTTTAAAACTTGACAACTTTGGAGAGCGATGGAAGACGTCATAATTGGGAATGAGGTCAACGGCTGACATTTACTCAAAGTAAAACAAAGATTACTTTCCCCCAATAACACTGACCATAATCAAAGGCACCAGAAACAGTACACAGTTTACCTTTGTCTTTCATTATATATACGCCACATCAAAATGTATTCATCGGAAGTGTGCACTTCTTACAAAGATACAAATATTGCAATTCTATTTGGCAGGAAGTGAAAGTCAAATCAGCACTCTAAAAGCCACTCAACTTATAGGTTGCTTCCTAACTTGTCCATTTTGACTCCACTAAAAAGGTTACGGAGGGAAAAGAGACACAAATATATCTAGACAAAGGCCCATAATATTAAAAAGATCCATATGTTTATATGCAGCAAACATGGGATTTTACAACAGGTTAGACTAAAGAATACTTGAAGTAGAATTCTATGTAAACAGGGATGGTACTTCAGAGATGGAGAGTTGCCATCCTTTCTACTTGATTTATGGATTTTTTTATACAACAGCTGGGATAGTAAGTGCACTAGTAAATATTACTTTTTTGGATGTTGGTGAGACTGAGAGTGTTGAATTTATGGGAAAGTGTTTTCTAAACTGAGTCTTTGCTCATAAAATACATCGTAATTTCAAAGAAAGAAGAAATTGTTGAAAGAAAAACAAAGAGATGGCTATAGTGCAAAAAGTTATAGATAAAGAATTGCTTTCTTATATCATAATATTCATTATTAATCCTGGGAAATTAACTTAATTATATCAGTTTGTTAAAAAGATGGAAAAAACTGTTTGCTCATGCTGTTGCATAAGAACACAATACAATATTATATTTGTGCACAAATATATGCAATTAGTCTTCTTATGAGTGAGCAAAGCTGTGACTATTCCTTGCGCAGATGGCCACTGCCAAATGATATACAGAGTGTGTAGCTTGATCTGCTATCTTCAGTAGATAACTCAAAACCCGAGGGCTGCAGAGTTAAACAAGGTCATTTGGATAGTTACCATGGTAACAAATAGTATCACAGGTTTTATGGTTATTTAATAAATAATTCAATGCAATTAAAGAAATTTAGCTTAGTCTTTGAAGTTCATTGACCACTACTTGAAAGAGAAAAAACAAATTAAGCGGATGAATCGCGGAAGAATAATAGTAAAAAATTTAACTTGATCCTTTCATAATTTTATCTATTATGACAGAGAAATGTCAATTACAGTCTGAAGTGTCCTTTTACAGAATAAATATACTTTAATCTGATCATAATTGCAATTTAATAAGTTTGCGAAAAATGTGTTGAAAATCCTGCAGAATCACATTAATATCTTGTCATGTTTAACCTTCAATACACACACACATGGTGAGCAATCCCAAACGCCACAATTCTAACAGTATTTGCTTTACTATACTGCGTAGGTAACACTATTTGCAGCGGGTTAGCCAGCGCCTTGGTCATACAATAAAATACAAGACAATTGTGTACATTATGATGAGAGTACAATGCTGCAAATAGTTGACTCAAGGGAACTTCTCTTGGATGGGGTATCCTGGGACTGGTTAAACTACACACACATTTTTGCTCTATCATCGCTATTAAGGAGCTATAATTCTGTTAGCCTTTGCTAACAGGACACCGTTCCTCATAATGCTATTCCAGCTGAAATCCATACACCCCCTATGGAAGACATGACTTAATCTTCCACACAGGGAGTGTGAATTTTAAATGGGGTTACCTGAATGGGTGACTCCAATTTGAAATCTACACCCCATGCAAGAGATTAAGGTCATGTCTTCCATTGAAAGTGTAGGGATTTCAAATGGACTAGCCCATTCAGCCTTTGTGCCATCAATACTATTGAAATTTTGGTAAATTTTGATTTCTGAATTGTGCCAGTTGTAAGAATGTTGTGATATTTCTAAGATTCTATAGATGTTGATTCAAATTTAATCATTTTGTAGCTTAGTGCTACTTGTGTCCGTTGCGTCATCACTGGCATTGTTGTTGTCGTCATCATCACTGCAATCGGCTTCTTCATCATCATCTACTTCATCATTTATAAGCAAAATTTTAAAATGATAAAAGTGACATTTACAATAGGCACCTTCGTTTACCTCAATACTAGGATTAGAATGTTTTTCAAAGTGCATAGTTTCATGTCATTCTTATATCATACATTTTCGAATAAGAATCAAGCATATGAAGTAGAAAATTCATCATATCATATGAATCAAACTGACAATGAAATGCTTTTTGTTTTGTTTTATTGCTCAAGATGATGGACTTATCATGAAAATGAAATGTTTAAAGACTGAACAGCTTTAGAATAGTGTGATAAACATCTCGGCAGAAAATGGACGGGAAAAGGACGGGAAATGCTATTAAAACACACCTGCTTCCTTTAAGAAATCTCAGCGAGTCAAATATTAATGACCAGCATACTACCTGAACTCAAATACTAAAACATAGGAAGACACATGTAACTATCCATGATTTGTAGAAAGAAAAAGACACAAACACCAGGTCAAATATAAGCCCAACCCTACACCACGTTAAAAAAAAGGTTCTTATTTAAACCGGACCCAAAAAAACAATTTGAATGATTTATGTTACGGAAACAGCGTTATAAATTGTATACCATTCACATGTCAATCTGTTAGCCCAGGATGGTACATCTTACTGTCGTACGCAGGTGGACTGAAAATCCGATAGAATTTGTCAAAATCAAAGGTAGTGGTACATAATTTGTGAGCATTATGCCAAGCTTTTGTGGCATGCCAAAGCCAATAATACCAGGTTTGTATTTCGCTGAGCGCATGATATACCTACTATATCAAGCAGGTGCACCCAAATGAGCCTATCAATTTGATTGTGTAGAATAATCTTGGTGAAACAATAAAAAAATATATGGAAATATATATAGAAAAAAAGTCAAGCTTTGACTACTTCCACTGGCTATTCCAGTTGAAATCCATACACCCTGGATGGAAGATTCGACTTTATTCTCCCACACAAGGAGTGTGAATTTCACATGGGGTGACCTATATAGGTGACTCTATTTGAAATCTACACACCGTGTGGAACATTAAGGTCATATTTTCCATAGGGATGTATGATTTCAACTGGAATAGCCCATTTAAACCTCTTCTTTTTAAATGTCATTTTGTATAGAAAACAACCTCTACCTGGCACTGGAGAAATAATAGAAATAATAAAGGCAGGGTTGAATTTGATATGAATAATGGAGAAATAATCATAACAGAAAAGCGATATCACTTAAACAAGCCAAATCTTTGGCTAGAATTGATCCAATCCATTGATTGATTTGTGTTTTACCAACCACCACCATCGTCAATAGAACTTGATAGAAAGCAAAATTGTGGGTGCTGGATTGACGACTTTGCCCCCGATATATGTAGACGTAATAAAACAATGTTGTCATTGCATCTGCAGCGCGGTGCACCCTCTAGCGCAACGAGTAATAATTAGGCGGCTCATAAAGCTCTTGTCATATTTCCCCCCCTTTACTTAACACGCTCCACCATCTTTTGTGTATAACACTTTGCCTGATGCTGCTACTAATAATGTGACCCTGTTATTGATTCATTATAACCTCTCCACTGAACTTCATCTTTTAAAATAATAAATTTGGTTCTGAATTTTAAAATTTTAAGTTAACATCCATTGCTATTATCATATTGTATAATACAAGTGGTAGTGCATCGACTGCATTATAAACAGCTTTATAAAATTGAAGCGATACACAATAAGAATTGGTTACAAACTGTTAGACAATACAAAATTGGTTACATTTCTGGTGTAGTGGTAAATAAGCCTGCCAAGCTTGATTTGGTTAAGAGCTGTGTGGTATGAGCTATGCGACTAAAGCATATAAGTAACTTTTACTTTATCATGTAGGATTGCTTCAGGATTCTTGCCCCCATCACAAAACGATTTAACAAGACTTGATATGGTGGTATGCAAACATTTCTTATTCTTATGATTATAGACAATACAAACAAACATAAAAATGTCGCACTTTTTTTCAGCTAAATTTGAATGTTGTTACAGTGATTGATTGTATCGAGCAGGTTAAGTGTAAATCACAACACACCTCGGGTGACTTTTGTTGATGAACAAAAGCTAATAGAACAATGCAAGTTTTGTTAGCTGTGTTGCAGGGTGTGACAGGTTACCGGAGGGCGTGACTGGGTCCTGACAATGACGACATCAAAGAATGACTGCGACAACAAAAACTTCCCCTCGTTTCATCCCGGTAATTTGCTTTCTCTCTTCCACGTCTCGGCAATTTTTTTCGTCGGATACAAGTGACTCATGTTGATCCACAAAAACGATGTCAATGTTATAAAAATCGTCATATTTACACAGATTTCTTTCGATTAATAGTTCCTGAAATTCGTCATGTCATATCTACTTACTTTAATAAGAGATGAAGTGTGCTGCTGCTGCTACAGCGATTATTAATCAAATTTGATAAAAAACTTTAAGCTTTTTATTGATCCCCACGGGGAGAGCGCCACACCTTGTTAACTCACGGTAACTACCAAACAAATATTGCATACGTATATATTTGTATTCCCTACTCTTTCATTATATCTATTCGCGTTTTTATGATCTTCATAATATAAATAAACAATAACTATTGGATAAGGTAAATGTCACACTTGAGATTCCCAATGTAATAGTGCATATAATAAAAACACTCTAGTTACACGTTGAACTAAACGAAAAAATAATTTAGTTACACCGATGGAGCTAATTTGCACACAGCTCGGAGCATGCCCTCTCTGGATTCCCATCCATAATCCTTCCGATCACATAAGCTCGTTATAATCAAAAAAGTTTAACTTCAACAACAACAAGAAATACTAAAATAGAAAAAAGTGAAAGAGTAGTAAAAAAAAGAGCAGCTGTTTTCAGTGACACACAACAATGTGTCTTAAGACAATGTGTGATGGAGAACGGGCCAAATTTGAAACGGGGCTATTTTCTATCCCTGCCATTCAACAGATGGCTGCATATGAATAACCACACACTTGTGCACAATGGGAACTTATGCTAAGTAAAGGCCAGTCGTAACACTTTTCTGGCGTTAGAAGCTCGCATATGATAACACATGCCTAGCCCCCAAGTGACCAAAGTTATACTAGGGAGAGAGAGAAAAAAAAGATGAACAAGAAGATGAAAGGAAGAATATGATATACTGAGAGTTGATTCACTAACTTCTCAATTATGCAAAATACCCACTTAGTAGTATTATGTGGTCATTCTGGCCACGCTGGATGATCTTACATGGCCGACTCAGAATGGACGATGATGTGGCCAGACTGACTGGACATGTAGTGATGCTGGACACAAGTACATTAACACACCGTTCACGTCTCTATACAAGAGCGGCTTTATTATGATGGCAGCTATTATACCTGTTTTATTTAAAAGGGGCTTTTTAAATCTTGCATAAATGCCACTATGGAATAATTATGCGCTGTTTTTTCATCCTTAGTGTGACAGCTATAGTATTTGTCCATTTATATTGTCCAGGAATCGTTTTGGCTAAAGGAGGATTATGAGAATTGGACAAAGTGGTACTTATCGGTGGCAAAATCCCCTTAAATTGGCCCTAAGAGGGTAATAGCACAATGACATTTTAACATAACAGCCAATCGAACTAGGACTGCTTAATGCGCCAGCTTAATCTTCTTTAAAAGCACATATGAGAGATTTGAAATATTCACGCGCTACGAAGTGGGGTAAAAATGAAATATCAATTTTTCATCTGCCGTGCTGCATGTGTTGTAACAGAAATCTTAACACCATCTTAATCACACTGAGAAATTACCAGATTAGTATGAATTGTCTATGAACAAAATCATCTATTATTTACGAACATCTTTGAATAAAACGCACACGGAAAGGAATAAGATGAAGTGCTATACGCTCAAAAACATATTCACCATACTAATTTAAAATATGATATTTATAATAAAATATGATATTTTATTCTACTTTGCTTTTGATTCTGTTTAATCTGTGTATGATGACTCAGTGCAACGTATCAAGAAATGGTGGCAAGTTTCTGCTTCACAGATGAAGTACACCATATGGATAATTTGATTAATGGTAAACAATAGTGTTTAATATATTAAAAAAAACTTGTTAATGGGCATCTATGCAATGTATATTTGGGAATGGTTAGTTGGCGAGTTATGTGGCGGTGAGTTAAGGGCGAGTTACTGTTACACCATTGGGCGAGTTACTGTTAGACCAATGGGCGAGTTACTGTTAGACCAATGGGCGAGTTACTGTACTGTTAGACCAATGGGCGAGTTACTGTTAGACCATTGGGCGAGTTACTGTTAGACCATTGGGCGAGTTACTTTTAGACCAATGGGCGAGTTACTGTTAGACCATTGGGCGAGTTATGGTTAGACCATTTGGCGAATTTAATTTGTAATTTAAATTTACAAATTTAAATTTACAAATGGAAACATTTTTTGGAAGTTGAATTTCTACTTTTTGTATGATTGTAAATTTGTAATACTCAATGGTGTACAGCATGTGAACTTAAGACTAACCTGGAAGAGCTTTAATTACAGTAAAGTTAAGTTTTTGTACGAGTGGTGGCTAAACACATTGCATGCATTAATGAATCATTCAATCAGTGACGTATAAACTGTGTGCATATCGCTATTAGTCTTACGTCTTGTTTGTTCGTCCTAGCTGTGTGAAACTAGGCCAATATTCATGATAATAAGATGATCGTGAGCTAACACACACATTGTATAGGCGCTGGAATGAAGCAATTTTCCTCGTTTTGCCTCACTTGTTTGGCTTAAAATTAAAAGAGGACAATGTGATCAGTGAAAACTAACATTTTAAAAATAGGAATCTAATGCAAATCACACATTATGGCTTTAAAGGAACTGACCAAGATCCAAATTTCCAACCTTTACTTTTTTTCACACTTGCAAACTCAACAACATCTTTGACCAACTCATCATGCCCTCTATGGCGACTGCTGATATAATTGAAGACCGAATTAAAAAGACTAGTTTGCGTCGGACGTCATGGTAAAGGCACGACTTGATCGGTTGCTGATCTGCGCAGTACAGCATTTTGGTCCAGTTGAGAGGGCGTCATATGAAAACTAGTCTTTTATTTGGTCTTCAATAATAAAAACAAGCAGAAAACAAGGATGGGCTGCCAATCTGAAGAAGCTACCAGTACGGTAGTGAAATGGCACTAAAATTTGAGTAAATATCATCTTTTACTTCCTTTTCCTTAGAACTAGATACAAAGAAAACCAATATACAGTCTTTATTGAATATTCCAAAGATCTGATGTTATTGATTCCCATGATCTGTGACATGAAAACACAAACTATTTGGGTTTAGTGAATCTCACCCCCCCCATGCAAACACACCCCACCCCCATACACAAAACAACTTTTTTTTTTTTTTTTGATAGAGTTCTGATGCTTAGTTTAGTCATATAATCAGAATGACCCCAAAATGATCACGCCATTTCTTGTCTTCGTTCAGTAATCATTCCCACCAAATTTCATGAACATACAACGATCTATGGCGATTTGACCTTGGGTGGTCCCAAAATGACCGTCACATTTTTTGTCTCGCTTCAGTGTTCGTTCCCACCAAAATTCATAAACCTGCGACAATCTATAGTGATTTGACCGCAGATGACCCTGAATGACCCCAAAATTACCGTAACCCAACTCCCACACTCTACCCTACCCACCACACCTTAACCCACCCCAAGCTACAGTATAACTGCTTTCCACCCTGTTCCTACACTACACCACCACCATCTTAGCGTATAATTATCCACCCAATGGTCTAACCGTAACTTCGCCAATTGGCCTAACAGTAACTCGCCCAATGGTCTAACAGTAACTCACCCATTGGTCTAACAGTAACTCGCCTAACGGTCTAACAGTAACTCGCCCAATGGTCTAACAGTAACTCGCCCAATGGTCTAACAGTAACTCGCCCATAACTTACCGTCACTTAACTCGCCATTTATCCATCCCCTGTATATTTCATTAATGGAGATCATAAAATATATTGTTTACTTGGTTTAATGGCAATCGAAACTAGGTTAATATGAACCAGAACCTGTTTCAAAGCAATCACATTATATTTTGGGTGGCACTAATCTAATAAAAACATATTGAAAACTACACTTTCATCCAAATATGCACCTAAAAAAAAAAAAAAGCAACAACCAAAAAAGCAAAAAATATGACTTCTAAAACCTGCTTGTTACAAGTATGTGCCGATAAAATCAACAGCCACAATACTTGGCCTGTCTTTTCCAAGCTGTAATAAATAAACAGAACTTATGCTAAACCCCTCCTCACTTTGAAAAAGTCAAGAAAAAATCTATAAAAAAGCTAGAATTTCAGGAAGAAACCAAATACAATTCAACGACTCTCCTTTTCTTCACTATTTTTTTAAAATTTTTATTTCGACAAAGTGAAGAGTTTATTTTCAATGACTCTAACAGCGAAGATGTCGCATCAATAAATAGTCAATGACCCGGTCATGGTCCCTAATGATCTCTGTTGCCAGGGCAAACCACTTTTACCCCATCTTTTATTCCAACACCTTTAAGAGAGAATCCACGGCTCTCAAATAGTCATTGAAAATTGAGAGAGGGGACTAAGAAAGGTAAACAGTATACTTAAACAGGCTGTGAACGTAGGAAAAGGTTGGTCAACGGGAAATTTGACTTGTAAGCGGAAATCTGCTGTGGTAATCCGAGATATGAAAAAGAGCATGGCATAAAAGGGATGCAGGGCTCCCATCTGTTGATATATGTTAGCATCTCACATACCCATACTACGTAATGTTTATAATGTGATGGGGGTTGACCTCATACTTCTTGTACTTTTATATTCGGGTCATATCTTTAATAGAAATCGTTCAATTGCTGGTATCAGAATTTGTTGCAGATGTATAAAGTGATGCTGCTAGTAATTTGAGAGAAATCGTGGCCTAGTGGTTAGAGAACTGGCTTCTGGTGCATGTGGGCCCAGGTTCAATTCACAGCAGTGGTAACTTGCTGGGGTATTGAAGTCTGAATTTAATTGGCAACATTAGTAGATTAAGTCAGGCCTTCTGCTCTCCCTATGCATGGTGCATTGGGTAAATGAAATGTGAGAGTACTCCGACCTTCGGAGTGGACTTTTGGTCCCATGTTCAGAGAGCCATACCAGTACACATATCTCAGTCAGTTTCCAAAAGAGAAAGGTGAAAACCCTTGACTGTCCCAATATGTCCTGGTGTTGTTTGGATAGTCATAATCCAAGTACAGATGTGATATGTGTACCCTTGCCCCTACCTAAGGCTGCTGATTCGTATAGGAAGTGAACTGATTCTGATATCCACCATATAAAGCAGCGCTTTCAGACTAGGTAAAAAGCGATATTAACTTAAAAGACGTATGTTATGTATAATCCGTAAGCTGGCTTCCTACTAAGGGTTACTGTTGTTTATCCATTTGATTGATCTTTTTATGCCAAACAACTTCCATGCTACTAACTTCCAAGAAATTGTAAATGCAAGTTATGTTTAAGATTATGCAAAACTCATCCCAGTTGACACTACATATCAGACACCATTTCCCAATTGTATTTTGTTTGAAATCAAAAATAACTTTCATTGTTTAGATTCTATATATCTAAAGAATCCCGTCTCATCTCATAATAGAAGAAGTAATTTCAACATACATTCTCCATTCTGCAAACATATATTCTTCAGTTGCATGAAAAAACATCAGCGAACACAGAAAAAAAATCAATAAGTAGAGTAACAAGGGTATTCCCTACAAACATGTTCTGAATTTTGTCGTAAAGCAGTAATAAAAATTCACATGCTGCAAGCCAGCTGCCTTGCATCTTTCTTGTTGTACTACAAGCACAGAACACCTTATCATTACAAGATAGGGTTCAAAGAAGTCTACACATACTAGTGTAGAAGTGGAAAATTTCCGCGCGATTAATTTTTTGGGCTTTGCCAATTTTGCACAGTTTTTAAATTCACAAGTAAGCTTCTTTACATCGATCTACACACAAAAGGAATACATTTGCATGTTGTTATTTTTGTGGTAGCTGATTGGAATGCGGGAAGCGAGCAAAAATAAATGTAGCGCAAAAAATACCAGAACTCGGTACAATCACCTGTCTAATTTATTACATTTCACTCTCAACTTACTCTCATTACATTTACACCAACCGCACGCACATATATACCATGCCAAAATGTTCAATGTCACCGTGCCTAGTGAAACAGCCTTTTTTATTTCCCAGTATCTATTTATTCTGTATCTTTTGTCCAAAATGGTCAAAATCAATGGTCTAAATTGTGATTGAGTAATGTGAGATGTTGGTTTCACGTTTTACTTCATAGTTTTTTTCTTTCATTTATTTCTACTTTTGTGGTATGTATCGCTTACTAGACGAATGTCTGGCTGAGATCTGGCTGCCGAGTCGTACGCTCTCGCTTGCGGATGTATGTCCGCAACACCCCGATGATTACCTAATGGCGTCTGTCAATGAACTTTACAGGTGTGTTCGCGAGACCACTGTGTGTTATGTCATCAAATAGTCTTGTGTCTGGCTCACGACCGTCACCATCTTATTAGAGCAATACCAAATGTTCATCTCCCAATCTTATAACCACCTACCAATATGTTTTTTATCTGTTCTGGCTCGTCCACAACCAAGATGAAATTTTTTGTGCCCATCATGAGTAACACATGCCTAGTGTTATCATAGCCAGTGTATCTTGATCATATTATCTTTATACCTACTCATTCGCTATAGTCCCTCCCCAATTTTAATGTCTGTAATGCAAGCGTAATGTTTTCCCAATGTGTATGTGGATTATTTCGACTGCGGTCGGCTTTAATGATAAGACTGTATTAGGTCGGAACAAAGTACAACATGGAGTACAATGGCCACCATGTGTAGGTACTGGGCTATTCCAGTTGAAATCCATACACCTTGTGGAAGACATGACTTTAATTTCCTACACAGCGGGCGTAGACTTCAATGGAGTCATCCACAGATGTAACCCCATTTGAAATTCACACTCCCTGTGTGGAAGATTAAGGTCATGTCTACCATAGGGAGTGTATGGTTTTCAACTGGAATAGCAATTGTATTGGAAATACAAAGATATGCAATATGATATACAAAAGCATCTGGTAAAACAAAGGCTAGTATATTTGGGGAAAGAGAGAAATAAAACAGTATTTCGCATCAAGTTGGGTCAGGCATTAATTACATATTCATTTTCATACCTAAGAAGAGGTTTGAAGACCAAAATATTTAGCGAGCAACATGCCTGGACCTCATATTATGTTGGTGACATTTTATGTTCAGACCTCTGAAATTATAAAACTTAATGATTTTGGTTTAAGCAACAAATGCTTTGCTTTTTCAGTGGGCAATGCAACTATAATGATGTGTATCGATTGCAAAGGGCAGCTATTCCATTCCATTAAAAGCAAATTTCCAAACAAGGCAGCTATAATTTTGCATTCAACTGGTGGACTCCTCACGCACTACCCAAAGTGATGTGAGTAATAAGTGGCGACGTGAAATAAACACTACAACCCAACCCGGGTAAACAACAAAATGATGCTCATACTACAGCAGTAGTGGTGGGTACTAGCCATTCCCCGCTCCCTCGGCACTAGTATATAGGGGTCACAGTCCTGGACACACTGGTGTTACTTTAGCTAGACTGGAGAATAGTCGAATGACATTTATACTCTTTGTTGCAAGCCTTGTTACCCGCTACTAATTGTGTACGTGCTAGAGTCTGGTTTTGGCACTCGGCGAGAACAAGAGCCAGCCAGCCATGGTTGTTGTTTCTCAGCTTCATCCTCGTCGGGACGTTGTCATATGGCCTCTTTGTAAGTGATTACAAGGAATGCATTGTTGTGAAACTGATCAATATACTGAAGTGAATTCAAATCCCCGAAGTTATACTTAGGTGTTAGTTTTTAATAACATAAAAGATGAAAACTGCATGAGATGGGCCACTGAAAATGACTGCATAGCATATATTGTGTAGGTTTTTTCGCTGGTTCTGCCTTTCATAAGCCTGTTTACTAGTTCATGATGCTAAATTGCATTTTCTCCAGTAACACAGAAGCACCAATTATGACCAAACCGGACCAAATATCTACACTTACCGAATCGATGGTAGGGTTAGGACACAACGTTGCCCCATGAAGCCACTGCGCGCCACTTCCTGTGCACTGAGGCTCTATGCTGCACTGTGCCTTCATTAGGCGCTTCTGACTCGACGACCTGGAATCGCACCAGCCACATTTGTATTTGGAGTTGGCGGCAAGGCACTCGCCACAATTGTCCCGCTTTATTCCGCATTTGTATAGGTTCACTGAAATTATACAAATCAAAGAAAGGAAATTTTATGAAAAGTTAATTTTTTAGGTAGTCATATTCATATTACATTATACAAAACAAGAAATCAAGAAAATAAGATTTCAACAGAAAAATAATGGTAATCTGAT